>NW_026866736.1:0-107845 GCF_026571515.1 Ruditapes philippinarum | reverse complement strand
AAAATTTTTTAAATTTTTTCCCCCAAACTGGAACATTTAAGCATGCAACAACGGATTTTTATTTAACAATTTTAATCAGTGAAACGTTACAGAATGGTGGACAGACATAGGATATTTCATCGTTATTTTGTCAAAAACCATGCTAAGAATATTCTGGAAACAGAAGGATCAGATTTCAAGATCATAACGCAATGTAAATGGGGTTAGTGTTTGTTTTCTAAGTAAAACCTAGCTATTGTATGTTTATGATTTGTAGATATAATCACTTGCATCAAGAATAAAAGAAAAAGAAAATTCTCAAGTAGGCCTAAAGTACACTTAAAACTTTAAAGTAAGGACAGTTTAGTTATTGTTACTCTTGGTTTATTTTTGTTACAGTTAGATTTAGTTGACAATTTCAGATCATCGCAGTATTTTTGTTCGGGGTAATAAAATAAATAACACATGGGTTTGTGAGTAACAGTAAAAATATCATCCCTCGTAAAATACTGTTACCCTCTGCTACGCCTCGGGTAACGGTATTTTCCTCGGAATGATATTTTTACTGTTACCCACAAACCCATGTGTTATTTATATACTGTTTTATGTGACATAAATCAATTCAGCTTAAAAGACATAATGTTCTAAGTCACATTGAACACTTTGATTTTAACAGTTTTTGAAAAAAGTTACAAGAACTGTTCTATCTTCAAATGTTTTCTTAGGTTTTTAAGCAAAGAAATATTAAAATCCACATATCTTAAACGATATTGATATGTTCTCCCGACAAATACTAAATACAAAAATTAATAAAATACAAATGAACTGTTTCTTTGGACAACATCATATTAGATAGATACATACACTTGTTTCACATTAAAGAAATATACAAAACAGAAGATAAAAACATAAAGTATTTAAGTTTATTCTGTAGATGTATTTAAAATACGAAGCACCAATCACAATTGACGTAGTACGTGAAAGTATTTTCTTTAGAATAACGCTGTCTCTAGACACAAACGAAAAAGTAATTTCATTTGTTTCAAATAAATCTCAATAAAAATGTGTAATTCAGATATTTCCCCAAAGAAGTTTTTTTTTAATATGATAATGAAAGCAAATGGGAAGTTATATATCAATGCATGCAATTGCATAAAATAAATTTTACAGCAGGCAATAAATATCTTATCCAATCTTTACATTTCAAAGCAATATCTTAACATCCTGACAAGTTTATTATCGAGAATAAGACATAAAAAAGACTCTTGGTTGCAATTCAATATATAACAATTCAATTAACTAAATGAACATACAGTGTTATTGAACTATACTTTGTTAGGTTGCAGTTTGATAACATATAGTTTAACATATACATGTAGTTTATTAGCATACTATGTGTTTACATACATACATAGCCATTTACAATGAAAGAAATATAGACATGAAATTTTTAACAGAAGAATGTGATCAATACAAAAAGGGATAAGTATATTCATAACATGTACATTCAGTCAATTTAAAAAAAAAAACAATACAAATTATCTGCAACTGTGACTAGAGCAGTATATAAACAATTAACTATAAAAAATTGCGTTTCTTTGATCATTATATAGTATAATAGTATAAAATACTAAATATATCGCCAGTGTATTTAAACAGTGTCATTGGTATTTCGTAGTTGAAAGGCAGAATATATGAATTTAGCAACATTGGTAATACTTTTTGAGGATTCACATAATAGGGTTATGAACTTTTGGATTGATGGCCATCTACAATAATATGGTTTAAAGTATTTGGTTCTTAGTTCTCTATATTTCGGGCATACTAATTAAAAATGATACTCATTTTCAATCATGCGCATATTACATTCTTGGCAAATTCGAAGTTGTCTTAATTAAGATAATGCTATTTGGTATTTTCTTTCATTTATACATTTTAGATATTTTTCAAAATTAAAAGTATGTTTAAATAGACAGTATGAAGATAATCTTTTAGAGTTGTTGATGTTAGTGTACCAAGATTGTTTATAAATATCAAGGATTCTTTGTTTGAAGAAATAATAAGGGTTGACTATATTATTTTGATTAATCCATATGTCAGCTTATCCTATTTCGACTAGAATATGTTTTATCTGATAAGCCCAATTCATGTTGTTATATGTAATATTTTGATTAGCATCATTTGACAACATATAATAAACCTTTCTTATTAATACATTGGAAGATGTCAATATTTTACTCCAGTATTTAATCATTAATAGTTTTCTATATATTTTCATAGGTACTCTTCCAACCTCACCATATAGCCCTTCTAGATTTGTAGATTTTTTACACCAAGCACCTTACGTAAAAAATCACAATGTATCAACTCAATAGCTTCGTGATTTCCCCATATTGGTGCATTATAATTTAGGACTGATCCAACTAGGCTATCGAACAGATTACATTTATCTTTATTGGTTAATTCTACTTGGTTGAAAATAATGAACAAGTTATGTAAAGCATATGGTGCGTACTGTGCTATCCTTCTTTGCGTTCTGTACCAAGAACCATTTTTAAATAGGTGTGTTCCTAAGTATTTGAAGGATTTAACAACTGACATCTAATTGTTGTTCACATAAAATAAAATTATGTTGTGTATGACGGCCTCTTTCGAAAATCATTATTTTTGTTTTGTCGGTGTTTATTTTTAGGCCCCAAGTATCACAATATGCTTCTAGTTTGTTTAGTAAATCTTGAAGTGCATTTTGAGTGTTTGCAAAAAGTACCGAATCATCGGCAAACAGTAAAATGAACAGTTTTAGCTCGTCTAGATTAAATATATTCCTTCAATGTCTGTGTTTAAATTTTCGACGATATTATTTATAAAGAATAAAAACATTAGACTAGAACTTGGGTCTCCTTGTTTGACCCCAATATGATATTCGAAGAAGTCTGAGTATTGGTTTTTATATCGAATACATTGTTTAAACTACACTATACATAGATTGCATAGCTTTAAACAATTTTTGAACTGACATTTTCAGAAATAAGTTTATGCCATAGAAACGTTTTATCTATTTTGTCGAAACATTTTTTCATAATCTACAAAAGCTGTGTAAAGTTTTTTGCCACAACTGAATGATTTTGCGATGACTGAGCGTAATAAAAAGATACAACCCGTAGTTGTTCTACCCTTTTGGAAGCCAAATTGATGATCATTTAATTTTTCATTTAATTGTGACCATTTTGTGACTCTATTTAATAATACTTGCGAATATATTTTACCTAGTATATTTATAAGACATATACCCTATAATTGTTTGGATCATCTATGTTCCCTCCTTTAAAGATTGGTACAATAATTCCCTTGTCCCATATTTCTGGAAAATCCCCATTATTAAACAGTCTGTTAAAAAGTGAGTGTTATACTAATGCAATCTTATTATAATATGAACATTTATAAATTTCAGCGCATATTTCATCTATTCCACTACTTTTATTATTATTTTGCGATAAAGCAGCAAACTTTATTTCATCATAGCTTATTTCTTTATCCAAATAATCGTCATATTTTTGATCATTTTCAACACTTATCTGGTGTATTTCAGGTACTTCACCGTATAAATTTTGGAAATGATCAAACAAATCATCTATACTTAGATTTTCGGACTCAGTAGGTTTTTTTCTTGTATTGGCGTAAAAATATTTTTTCAGAATTGCCTAGGTTTTTCTTTGGCCATTCTTTGTAACTCTATTTTTTCTTGTTTTTTATATGCATCTTTTGCTTTATTTTTAATCTTGTTATAGTTACTTTTAGCACTTAAGAATATATGTTTATTTTCTAGAGTTTTTTTTCGGAGAAACTTATTTCTATCAATTTTATATTGTTTACGTCCATTAAAACTTCGTGATTAAACCATTTTTGTTTATTACAATTTGGTTTTGTTTTATTGTGCAACGTTTTCGTTTTGCCAAACACATCAAAGGAATGCTTACGTATTATATCAACAAACTCTTTGACAACATTATCTATATTAGTTTCTTCATTTTCAATTGACGATATGACATTTTGTAGATGTTGTTCATCTAGTCTATTAAAGAAATCATCCACATTTGTAGGATCCCATTTTATATATTGCTTATTTGAAGTATCATCATACGAGGATGTATTTGAAATTTGTTTAGACATTAAATTACATTGTAGACCAGAGTGGTCAGAAAATTCGTTCGGTTCAGCTATTTCAAAATATGATATAAGCTTTAAGTCTTGTTTATCGAGCAAAAGGTATCAACAGTGCTAGAGCCATTTAATGAATGAAACGTAACTATATTCTCCATGCGTATCGAAGTGCAACCTGCCATTACCTATGACCAAAAATGTATTTTTACATAAATCAATAAGACGTCGCCTTTGGGCGTCAATGACGTGGTCACAATTATTACGAGTTGGAATGTCAAAAACATTATCAAAAGTATCAAAATTATCAAAATTTAGATATCTATCAAAATCTAACAAATCGAAGTTCTAGAATTTAGGTCACCTAAAACTAATATTTTACCTCTATATTTAAATCGTTCTATATCAGATTCAATTTCTTCATAAAAATTATCTTGGTCAATAACATTTGAACTTGAAGGTACAATATATGTGTTACAAATCAGTACGTCTTCGTCAAAATCAAACAAAGTTTTACATAATTTTATCCACATAATACCATTTTGATGTTGGTGAAACACAGATATTTTAGCTTTGAATATGTTTTTATAGTATAATGAAAGTCCACCACTGTATCTCCCTTTGGTAATATTACGTGTTTTTTCCATGCAAGTGGACACCTATTTACCCTTGTATATCAAGATTAAAATGCACATTTTTATTAAGCCATGTTTCTTGTAGCAAAATGTATCGTATTGATTAAGGATTTCTAAGAAGTCTGGGTCACGTATTTTTCTAACTAGACCGTTGACATTCCATGATAAAATTTGAATATGTTCTTGACTGTCTTAGTTTTTCACAGGCATCATAAAGGCTGGCGGGTCGATAACCTTGTTGTTAATGTAGACTTTGGTCAGTTTTCCGTTTACGTAAAGCTAACGTCTCTGTTGACGTACCGTTTTGCCGGCCCGTTCGTATCCATCGATAAGGTCACCAAACATGTTTCTGGCATCACGTGTAACTTGGGGGCGCTGTATCCCCACTCCTTGTCGGGCGGTCTTAAGTTTCTCCTTGACGTCCTTGTCAAACGATTTTTTGCGGATTGTTTCGCGTTCGTGGGGATATCCGAATTTGGCCACGATTGGTCGCGGTTTCTTGGCTCGATCGCCGCCCAGGCGGTGTACCTTTGGTAAATTAATGGATGTACTGTCAATACTGAGTTTGTCAGAGATCAATTCCTTTACAAGAACGCGGCAATCCTCTACTGGTGCACCTTTGTTTACAAGTGGAGATGGCGTTTCCGCGATTCCATAAAATATAAGATTGTCATTCATTGACCGTGTTTGAAGATCTAACTGCAAATTTTCAAGTTCGAAATTCTGGTTTTCAAGATCAGCATTCCATTTCTTAATTTTGGATTGTTCATCTTTTAAAAGATTAATGTCGCGCATGTGTTGTTCGACATCCTGATGCAAAAATTTGCACGATGTTTCAATATCATTTACTTGTTTAGTGAGTTCAGAGAGTTTGATTTCTACATCTGAAACTTTGATTGTAAGCTGATTAAGGGTAGATTCAACTTTTTGCGAAGATATTTTTAACGCTTTGACCTCTTCTATCAGATCGATGGCCCATGCCGGGGGTTGTGTAGCAGTCGGTGAACCATACATTAATTGTTGCGCAAGTCCTTGCTGTGCCAAGATCAACAACCGGTTAGGGCTTGGAGAGGACATATTTAAATTACTATATAGAGGTGTGGAGGGTATTGTGTTTTCAAGTTCACTCAAACTAAATAAACTATCATCTAGATTACACTGTCTTTTGTCCGCACTCGATGTATTGTGTATACACCGCGCTTTCAAATCGCTTGACTGACCATGACATAAACCACATGTATCTCTCAATAATGTGATTTTGGGTTTCGTTTTTTTCTCTTCTTTTTAGATGAAGCACTATTATTTGCATCCTTAGGCATTAGAATAAATGTTTACATACGTTCTAATCCAAAAATTCCAAACACAAGCCCAATGGAACCACATTTTAATACAGATTTATCGACTGCTAAAAATCCATGACCGTACACTATACCACGTGTTTTTAACAAAACGAAACATACAATTGCAAGCATACTGCAAATACATTTTACAAACATATATTTTCAAATGCATATAAAGTAAACGTTATCTTTATTTATTAATGTTAGGAAACTATTCTCAAGATAAAGAAGGTATCTCACATAAGTTAAACGACTCAGATTCCAGGTTCACTCAATTTTTCACGTCACATTTTCTTTTCAGCTATTCATGCTAGATTTATATTTTAAATTTTTCAATGTTATCCTTTTTGTTTGTTTCAACAACATAATTCACAATCAGGAATATCTACGAACGAAAACAACTCATACAAAAGCATTGGCGTTGAAATCAAAGATTATATTTCTTAATATATGACGTAGTCCTTCGAGTTTTTGAATAATTAAACATTTTTATATTTATCTTTTTTAATTGAACATACTTACTCAGGACGTAATATAATCCGAACATGTTTTCGTTTATAAAGAGACTATTATTATAATAATATATTTTTAGACACATATTACAGTAACATGAAACCTCATTAAAGGAATAGGAATGGATGGAGTGATGTCTAATATAAATATTCATCATTTAAAAAGAGGAACCATGACAGTTTCCCTATTGTCATCAACCCTATAAGAGAGAAATTCGTGTTTAAAGACACTATTTTTTACTTGTGAAATAAGTTCATGGGCGCCGCCATTTTGGAGATCTATCATTCTCGCGAGACAGACGAGACCGAGATCGTGACGTGTTATACCCACTTCGGGTATAGGTGTACACGCTGGTACAACTGAAATATATCTTGATGAAGAACTTATTAATTTTATTGCGTAAATTATATATTATTTATGAAAACATCATATGAAACTGAATTGCTTTAATTAATTAATTGAAGACGCCGCGACATTAATTATCATTTGTCCGATATTCAAGCTTGCTGATGATCCCACCACATGATTTAAGCAATGACTGCTTAATTTTCAAAGATAAACCATAAATTTAATTTGGGTACTATGAGAAACTTCTTCAAATTGACGATATATCCTTTTATTTTGTACTTAATTTTTGCTAGACAAACTGTCCAAATAGGGTACATCGCCGGTCATGTATCCTTTTTTTCAGGTAAAATATCAACTAAATCCAGTATGCTGAGGACGCGATTTTCCGCCATTGACGCTAAAAATGAGAAAGGCGCAGGAAAATCGGCAGCCAGACTAATATCGTATGAAAACAAAACTGTCCGTTAGGTTATTTAGGCACCCAGTCAAAACTGGTACCAACAGCAACAGGTTGCCTATTCCCCTATAATTACGCATATTCTCGGGTTTATCCAGTTTCCTAAAGCTTTTCCACGTTATCTACTTACCAAATTCCTTTCCCCGACAGATACGCATTTCTACTACCGTAAATTTAATCCAATAAAACAAAAAAATAATAAATCCACTTAATATTTAAAATGATAATTGGTAACTGAAAAAAATGTGTTGCTATTTTATGACGTGCTGTAATTTACTACAGTATAATTTGACTGGTGTGGAACCTAATTCCCCCTAAGGTCATTCAGTTCACTGATGAAGCGTAAAAAAAATAGATGTCTATTTCGTCATTAGAATACTTGACAAGGGTGATTAACCAATCAGGGCAACATCAAAAGGTCTGTCGGCACAGAGGCATACAAGGAGCAATAAAAATCGTCAGTACACAGTGTGACAGGAACATTTGGTGCAAATTAGGAACAATTAAAATGGACAATGCGCAGTATTAGACATAAGTAGTAAGAACCAGCAGTTGTGTGAATAAATTATGCAAATTAGATTTTTGAGCAGCCATTAAAAATGATTTGCCTGCAGTTAATATTAGGCTACGATTACGATGCGCAGCATCATATGTTGACAAACATGTTAACAATTTACTTTTCAAAAGAGTTGCTTATAGTATTGAAATGTGTACATCAATTATAACATATGTTCACAACTTTAAATTTGAAAGTCAGAATCAAACTGCAAAATTTTAATTATATGTACTATTAAGAACACGTTTTAGTAGGGTTTTTATAATGGAAGTGGCTATCGTACGGGCCCGTACGGCTAGCCAAAAGTTTTAGCCGTACGTGAGTCACGTACGACTAGCAAGGACACGCTGTATTGGCTAGCCGTACGGCACTTTTCAAAATTTTATGGAAGTCGAAAATGCATATGTTATGACTTTAAGCGAGGATTTTAACCAAGAAAAAGCATTAATTGTCTTTGGATGTTAACTTTTTAGAGATTAATCGCCTTGATCGCTATATATATCGATCTTTGTCATCGCAAGATGTCGAGAAAAAATAGCCTTTGCTTGCATTTACACCAATTGAAATAGTTTACAAAATTTTGATAAATAATCCTTTTTTGTTTCATTAAGTTTAATTTTCGACACCTTTTATATGAGAAAAAAACAACAAACACTGAAAATGATTGTTGTTAGGCTCTTGATAATTGCGACAATTACCGACGGTACTGTATTGAAGTTTGTCCATCAAGGAAAGTTTGCATGTTCCGTGAAAGGCATTCTAAAATTCTATTGTCAGTCCCTGGATAGGTTTTAATTAAGGCTTATTAATTGATTGACTGTGCTTTTATGTTCGATATTTATCTACTACTTTGAAAATTATATAATTATTTTTGCATTTCACCGTTTTATTTTTCATTCAATGTTCTTTTTATTTATTTATTCCACTCCGATCATTTTTTATTCGATCCATGTGCTTAAAATTAACAAAAATGATTTAATAATTCATACAAATAAAACAACAAATGATAAGCATGAAAATCAACAATTTTATAACGTTCGACTTCCATATAATTTTGAAAAGTGCCGTACGGCTAGACAATACAGTGCGTCCTGGCTAGTCGTTCGTGACTCACGTACGGCTAGAACTTTTTGCTAGCCGTACGTTTCTTTCTTTATTTTATTTTTTTTGATATTGTTACGTATTTTGAACCATAAAAAATCTCCTCTACACCTCCTGTGAAAATTAAATTGTCTGGTCAATACTTTATTATATAATATTTCCTTACGATTCAACTAGATTTATCATGAATGTAAAGATGTGGGGAAATGACATCACGCGCACCTGTTTTTATACGGCCAATACACAAACATGGCCGCGCTTACTGATTTGTAGAAATCGGTGATTTAGCGATTTAAATTTTGTTATCATTCGTTTAATATTATTATTTGGCGGCAGAAAATTTGCAGACTTATTATTTATAGTATTCTTTTTCTGAAATCAAGTTTTTATTCTATCCTTGTCTTTCCCTTTAATTCTTAGATAAATTACATTGAGCTGTTAATATCGCTAGACATAAACAGATAAACAGAAAGATGCAAAGCAACAATAATTTCCAATTAACATTATCTTATTTGTAGATATGACATATTCATAGAAATTGCTGATGAATGATATATTCATTATTGAAAAAGGGAAAGCGGAAGTATTCCCAGAGTGTTACTGTTCATCAATATTTCAAGATATATTTATTACACTCAATACACAATACACGTAAATATGAGGTAAATAACAAATTACAAATGTTAACGAGGTTAATAGTATGTAACTCACACATCAACCAATATTCTTTTAACATAGACAGGAGAAAGTTTAACAAACATACAAAATCTAAATATCGTGTTTAAACCTTTTACAAGGTACATCTAAAACCAATTTCATGTACTATACATTTTAATTTGATGAAAGATAATTGACTAATTGACAACACTTGTACAAGGGTCAACGCGTTTAAAATTCTTTTCCAATATATATCGACAACATTGATATGAAAGATTAAAACAAGCCTTCAATGAAATAGCGAGAAATATAATCCCTAAACGGCAAAATTTGAAATATTGCAGACTTGGTTTGATTTAGTCGCCTGTTCATTGACAGTATTGAAAGCGCAAGCAGTATTTAACATTGCTATTGTATTTTTGAATATAGAAACATTCGCAGATGTTTCTATTCACATTAAAGAAGCATTTAAAATCAGTAAATCTTAATTGGTTTAGAGTTAAAACCTCTTTACATCAATATTAATAAGTAAAGATTTCCATTATACTTTACCACTGTCTCTTAGCAACAACAAATAGAATTTTTTTCAAAAGGATGGTATAAGGTATATATGATTACCGAACCTGTTAACAGTGGCACATAATGGTTAATAGTAATCCAATTGCATTTAGCATAACTTATATTTTGTCAGTTATGAATAGATTAATTAACTTTAGCGTTTCATAATGGCCTTTTAAAATAATAACCTGTTGATATCCAACTTAAAACATATAACATATGTGTACTCCTCTTTAATCGCGCGTATTCGACTTTAACACTTTAAACATTTGTAATGATATTGCACTGTGCAACTGCAAAATATACTAAAACACTCTATGTAGATATATGAGCCGGAACGTTTACAAAGAACACAGGGTGATTGTTTTTGTTTCCTTCCGTATACTCCACAAGCTGTAATTCCATCTTAATATTTATCGGCGTATGCAGCTAAAGTCATACAATAAATGCGTCAAAGGCTGTAAAATATAGTTACACATAATGTAAAATTAGTGTTACCGCGGATGTTTCTAAATTCAAAATTTTACCATTTTCGTATTCTGCTTAAGCCGGTGCTAGGAGGCATGGACGGTAACTTGCACCTTCCAGTACCGTCCATGAACAGGCTCAATCAAACCGAGCTTGCAACATTTTCAATTTTGCCGTGTTTGGCTTTCTTTAGGAATTCTGTTTTTTCTATTTGAGAATGTCTATCCGTCTGAAAACAGCTTTTAAACTTAGGCAATTATTCTAAATAGGCTATTAATGTACTTTATCATGAAGGTGTACTTTTTTAAATTACATTTAGGAAATATATATTTACATTATGCCCATCCATGTACAAATTATCGTTAACAGGTAAAAATAAAAATAGCTTGACGTTTTATGTTTTATTTTACTATGAAAAAACATCCACTTACAGGTACAAAAACACCTTATTTGGTTTCTAAGCGGCATAGATAACCTCTTTGCTATTGATTTTTCCTGTCAGGTAACCTACCTCTCATGCGTTTGTGAATTTAAAATGCATTGTTGACTATTGCCATCTGCTTAAAGATGAATATAAAATTGAAAACATATGATCAATGTTTGAGACTTAAAATTCGAGGCGGAAATTGTGTTGCCATTACAGTATTTAAATTTAATTTCATTGTAAAATAGCTTTATTACCATTTTCGTTTTGTTTCTTCTTAGAATAACTATTATCTAAGTATATATTCAATTTGCTAGACTGTCTTGGAAATAACCAGGATAAAAAGTAATAAGGGAAAAAACCAGAGGGTTATAATTTGTGAACATCAATCAATTTGTGTTATATAATGGAAATCATGCTGTAGTTTTTTTTAAATAATTGGAACTTACTATATGGTAATATTTACAATATAATGAAGACATTACTTTGACCAGACATATTAGAGGTGAAGATGAAAACTTATGTACTTAATGGAAAACACATTTGTAATTTGTTTAGTTTTTACGTCACGTTGGAATGAAAGTAGCATTCCAAAATGAGTATTTAACATGGCTTGTAAACTTGTAAACGCCGCCTTTCCTTGTTGATCTTGTTTGTCATATTTTATGCTCTTGTGGGGGTTGCGTTCATTGAACGCCGCCTTTCCTTGTTGATCTTGTTTATCATATTTTGTAGCTCCTTGTTCAACCTCTCATTTTGTTTGTCACCCCCTAGATGCCTCACCAAATGCCCTGTGTGGATGAGTTTTATCGGTTGCTTCACCATAGCACAGATTCGCCGCCTGGGGTGGTTGGCAAGCAGTTTACCAGTACGATAGCCTTCATTTTCGTATGGAAGTGATAAATTATGGGCATGTCAGAGCAACAGTACAATGTAAATGACTGTAGGTGATGATCATTTACAAGGAAAGCGACATGAGCCGTCCGGGAATCGAACGCAACTAGCCCGATTCAACGTTAAACGATCTACCAATTGAACTAACAGAACACTTTTTGTGTTCATGCCGGATTATTACACTTATAATGAAGATAGACAGAATATGCGTTTATTTGCTCAGCTTATTGTTTAAATTCATGTTTTTCATTTTTGTTTGTCATTATCATTGTATATATATTTATTGTGTCTCTCATTAACAATTCACGTTTCTTACTTTATTACAGAAAATTCTATTGATAAAAGGCAAGATTGTTTATTTGTGCTATTTAGAGATTTATTTATAGAAGATTCATCGACTGAATGAAGTTCGACATCTTATATGAATAGAACAATATACTAACGTTAGCACAGCAGTATGCACATTTATTTGGCTTGTGTCCTTGGATAACAAAACATGTTCTTTTTAACTTTGAAATTAATATATTGTTATAAACAAGAATATTAAAGTTAAGCTTTTTAAAGATTTTAATTACATTAGGTTTTAGTCCAAAATATTAAGTACACATGTATATACACATTGGTTACATAATAATGAGTGCAACACAATATGAAGAAAGAATGAAAACGAAAAGTCCTAAAACATCACATAATTACAAGTCAAATGCAGTGTAGATATATTATGTAATTGAAATAAAGTTGAGATATAAGACGGTGTTGCATTCGAACACCTGATATCAAAGTTTCGGCAATAAAGAAGCTAACTGATGATTACTGCTTAACTCAAGGAAGATTAAGTAGAAATTAGATAATAGACACTCTAAAGCTGTCGTCTAATTGTTAAGTTGATATGTATCGTAAATGAAATACAGTACATGTATATTGTCAAATGACATATTGACATTGTTGACATAACATAGCACGTTACAAATATTTGTAATAATGCAATCCATTGTTCTTAGTTCATTTCTTTTAAACACATGTGTATCAAATAAATGAGCATTAACGTCTTGTATACTTGGAAGAAAAAAATTATAACGAAGTATTGCCATAGAAGATGAAAGAAGAATGAGAACACAGATTAAAAAGACTTGTTTCAATGTTTCTTTGTCGTATTCGCTATATTTTGTACCACCGACCAAAAAGCAAAAACTATTTAAAGTCACAATGACAGTTAATATGTCTTTTAAACCAGAAAGGAATATAGTGAAGAAATATTGTCTATATGCGTTTACCAAATATCATGTCACAGCTTATGTTTTCCTTGTGCAAGACGATATTTAAGAAGAACAACAAATAATCTAATATAACAGTTATAAATGATATATATCCTTCGTAATACCATTGACTATAAATCTTTTATAGTAGGATGATAAGATGTGTTCTTGAAGCAAACATGTCACATTGAAGGTTCCAAGATAACCGCCACAGACTTACGGATCTTTCTTATTAAAAATTAAACCTTTTTTTAATGTTGCAATCTTTAATGTTGAAATTTTGCTTCAGTCGGTGTAGAGGCGTAAACGGTTCATTGCAATTCCCAGTACCGTCCATGAGCGGCTCAATCTTACTTTCAGTTTTACCGCTTTGGGCGTTCTTTAGGAATTCTGTTTCTGACACCATCAAAGTTTAAAAAGTTTTAAGTAAGTGTGATTTGATATACTTGTTGTTGAAATCACATTGACATTATTAAATGGCTTGCAAATTATTTTCTGTTAATATATTGAGCTTTGTTAGGATCACTTCCTTATAAAGCTGGAACGTCGTCATATGACCTATACTGTGTCGGTGTAACGTAAAACCCAAATAAAACAAAACAAACAGAAACACATTTAATTGATGTTTCTAAATTCACAATTCCACCATTGCTTGTTTTGAAGATAAAAACTGCTTAAGGCTTAAGCCGGTCATTTACGTTTTGAGCTTGGTTAGGATCACTGCCTTAATAAAATAGATAAAAACAGAATCCCTTAAGAAAGCCCAACACGGCAAAATTGAAAATGTTGCAGGCTCGGTTTGATTGAGCCTGTTCATGGACGGTACTGGAAAGTGCAAGTAACAAGTGCAAGTGAAAGTGCAATAACACATTGCACGTTTCTGAAAAATGCAAGTTACCATCCACGCCCCTAACACCGGTCTAAACAGAATTAGTTTTACGTTCAAGCAGATATTTACGATAGATGTATGTACAATTTATTTGAGGCAAAAAAAAAATAAAAACAACAACAATATATATAACGATAATGACAGTCATGTACAATTTTTATTTATATAGTTCTCTCATAAGTAAAGAAATCGAGGTCAATTGATACATTATTTATCTTTATCACTTATCTTATAAACTTTTAACAAATCATTTTGTCTGAGAGTTTTTGTTTGACACTTAGTTAAGCTTAAGAGTTAAATCATTTCACCACGGCTTAGGGTAAAAGGTGATAAGGGTAAACAGTTTCTTAATGGAGACTGATATATGAGATGTCTGGATTGAAAACAGGATTGCAATATTTTATGTTACAAAACATAGACACATAAGTATACAATCCTCTTCAAATGTCAGTGGTATCAATATCATAACAAACATGTCTCTGTAGCCTTTGCGCAACAGAAATAAATGTATATCAATGTTTTTTTCCATGTGAATATATTGTTTACTATATTTTGTTTCAGGAAAGAATCAAATATCAGCTCAGCCGGTTGCAATACAACATTCAACGCAAAGGAATATTTTCGGTATTTGAGAAAAATAAACAATAAAATATTAAAAACGCTTGAACTTCATATAAAACTCACAACTTGCAAAAATAATATATAACAAACTGCCTGCAGTGAACAGCATTTATTCCTTATTAAATATATTCCTAGATCATTCATCTTTTTTTGTTGTTTCTTTCCTCTCGTTCATGGATTATATATTGGCCTTTTTTGTTTCGTTTCTTGTGACATATTGCAGAACGTAGCTGTAAAAATGAAACATAAATTTGTAACAACAGCTACTATAAAGAGTTCCATCCTTCCTTAGAGAAACATATTACTGTAATGATAGAAATATTTCCGTATACGTCATAAGTTACTCTCAATAGAAGAAAATAAATAATTACAAAGTCCCGGCTAAGATGCAGCAAAGATATATTTTCAAACCGTTCTAATAAAATAAATTCATCAAAGGCAGTAAAATATAGTTTAAAAAATGTAAAATGATTGTTAGAATGCCTATCCGTCTTTAAACAGCTTTTAAACTAGCTTGGCAATTATTCTAAATAGGCTATTTATGTACTTTATCATGAAGGTGTACTTTTTTAATTACATTTAGGAAATATATATTTTTAAATTATGCCCATCCATGTAAAAATTGTAGTTTACAGGGAAAAAATAAAAATATCTTGACGTTTTGCCATAAATGTTCAATGTTTTTTTTTACTATGAAACAGCATCCACTTACATGTCCAAAAAATCCTTATTTTTGGTTTCTCAGCGGCATAGATAACCTCTTCGCTATTGATTTTTCCTGTCAGGTAACCTACCTCTCATGCTTTTTTTTAATTTAAAATGCATTGTTGACTATCTATTGCCATCTGCTTAAAAATAAATATAAAATTGAAAACATATGATAAATGGGACTTAAAAATCGAGGCGGAAATTGTGTTGCCATTACAGTATTAAATTTAATTTCATTGTAAAATACCTGCATTACCATTTTCGTTTTGTTTCTTCTTAGAAACAAATTTTTAGTAGGATGATTAGGTGTGTTCTTGACACAAACTTGTCACATTGAAGGTTCCGCGATAACCGCCGTAGGAACACACCTGCGGTTTTTTCTAAATAAAAAATTAAACATTTTTAATGTTGATTTTTCTGCTTCAGCTCGTGCTAGGGGCGTAAACGGTTCATTGCACTTCCCGTACCGTCTATGAACAGGCTCAATCTAAACGAGTTTGCAACATTTTCAGTTTTACCGCTTTGGGCGGTCTTTAGAGATTCTGTTTCTTCATATTTATAAATTTGATTTGACACCATCAAAGTTTTAAAAGTCTTAAGTAAGTGTGATTTGATATGCTGTTAGTTGAAATCACATTGACATTATTAAAGGGAGTGCAAATTATTTTTTGTTAATATATTGAATTTGTTAGGATCACTGCCTTATATACACATTTAATTGATGTTTCTTAATTCAAAATTCCACCATTGCTTGTTTTGAAGTTAAAACTGCTCCAGGCTTAAGCTGGTTATTAACGTATTATGCTTGGTTGAATCACTACCTTAGAAACTCATTAAACGTTTCTGGAAAATGCAAGTTACCATCTACGTCCTCTAGCACCGGTATGAGCAGAATTAGTATTACGTTTAAGCAGATATCTACTTTAGATATATGTATAATTCATGTGAGACAAAAAAGCAATATATATAACGATTATGACATATGTAACAAACATTTTTTTTATCCCAAGTAAAGAAATCGATGTCAATTGATACATTATTTATCTTTTTTTCACTTATCTTATGAACTTAAACAAATCATTTTGTCTGAGAGTTTTTGTTTGACAGTTAGTTTTGCCTTAGAGTAAAATCATTTCACCACGGCTTAGACTAAGAGGTGATAAGGATAAACAGTTTCTTTATGGATGTCTGGATTGACAATACGATTGCAATATTGACTGTTATAAAACATAGACACATTAGTATACAATAGTGGTATCAATCTCATAACAAACATTCCTCTGTATCTTTCGTGCAACAGAAACAAAAATATATCCAACCATATCATGTTAATGACTTGAGTCTGCACTTGAAAGCAACGTCCATGAACAGAGCCTGCAACATTTTCAATTTTGCCGTTTTGGACTTTCTTCGGGAATTCTTATTTCTCTATTTTAAACATTTGAACGCTATGAATAATATACCTATTTAAATCGAATATTTCACCCATTTCAAAATTGTTAATCCAATTCATAATATTATGGTAGATGTCAGGTACATTATATTATGTACTTGCTATTTGGCTATTATTCTGCTATTCCGTTGGTGTAAGGAATATTTTTTAGGGATTAGTTCGAGAATGTAATTTTCAGTTTGTTTTGTCACACGACACAAGTAAGCAGCATGTTTTGAGAGTCAAATCAATTTCATTATTCCTGTTAAATAATACAAAATGTTTCAAAATTGTGTTCTGTAAACTTATATAAAGACCTTAGTCAGCCTTTGTTGCATTCACATAACACATAAAAGTATCACATTGGCGAGTACAAGCTAGTCAATGGTAATATACTTCAACTTTAGAAATATGAGGTGTTGAGAAATGTTTTTTCCATGTAAATACATTGTATATTATATTTTGTTTCAGGCAAGAATAAAATATAAGCTGAGCCGGTTGCAAGGGGCATACAACATTCAACGCGGAGGAATATTTCCGATATTAGAGTAATCATCAACAACAAAATATTTTTTAAAAAAGACATACAAGATCAACAAGGAAAGGCGGTGTTCAATGAACGCAACCCCCACACGACCCAGCGACAGGGAGCCTAGGAGGACCCCAAACAAAAACAGGACAGGGCTCAAGGCAGAGCACGGACTGGACAATCACTTAAATGATACTGAAACAGAAATAATAGTAACCGACGAAGAAATTAAACAAAAAAAATGATTAACCAATAAGCTCACAAAGTAAAATGGCACAAACAAATATATATTAAAACGCTTGAACTTCATATAAAACTAACAACTTGCAGAAATAATTTATATTATAAACTGCCTGCAGTGAGCAAAACGTATTCATATATATTCTTAGATCATTCATCTTTCTTCGCAGTGTCTTTTCTCTATCATGGATTATATATTAGCCATATTTTGTTTTCTCTCATGAGACATATGGCATAACGTAACTGAAAAATTAAACATAAATTTGTAACTATAGCTTCTATAAAGAGTTCCATATTCCTTAGAGATACATATTACTGTAATGATCACCGCAATATTTTCTCATTCGTCATAGAAGAAAATACAATAATTATAATATATATATCAGCTTAGATACAGCAAAGATATATTTTCAAACCGTTCTAATTCAAGATGGGTGTTCATGTTGATTTATATATACTTTTTTTCAAAGCGTATGTGTACAAATATATTTTTTATAGGTCCATTGACATCATGTTATGGTATGTCAAATATAAGACTATAAATCTTATTTAGTAAAATTTTTTAATCAAGTTAATCTCCGCAAAACAAAATATATTGAACACTTCCTATGTTGAATAATAATATTTTGTTCCTGAACTACGCAATAATTGCTGTATAAATAATTATATGTATCTCACATATACCAACAACGTCCATGTATTATTATCGTTTTTTTTGTTTGATACTTAATATTATTATATCATAGTAATTGGGCGTTATTCAAGGATTTTTTATTTCTCTTTTTCGGTAAATTTTGCTAATACACGACTTTGTGTAAAAGAAACACATTATTTGCTTTCTTTAGCAAAATGAAAAAATCTTATCAACAAAAAAACGAAAGAACTGAAAAATATAAACAGCTATTTAAAGGTACGCTTTTTAAAAAATTAATCAAATAATTCACAGCTTTTAAATAGATAGCAGGTTTCTACAAAAAATATTGAACCCTTCCCCATTCCGTTTATCTAGTTTATAGGTTTTGAATGTTGACTACCCTTAAGCAGCTGCAAGTTTGTACGGCAGTTTGTATTAGGGTGATTCAGCATTGTCAGCCATGTGAAAAGGGTCCAAAGTAAAAGTAGGGTACAAATACATAATTATAATAACAAATATAGTTTGAAGTATGTTGTAGTGCACAGGAATGCTATTTTTGCAACAAACACACAAACTTGCAAAAACTAAAACCGAATACTGTTTTCAATTTAATTGTAGTTAATAAGGCTATAGATGGTGGTTGCCTTCTTGCTCTACTCTTTTAATCCACAATAATTGAGGGCATGTGCCTAGAAGGAAATGGGATACAGCTTTATTTGTAATTAGTTTTGCAAATTATTTGTTTTTGTTGTTGCAAAAATAGCATTTCTCTGCACTTAAACAGCCTTTAAACTTGATTTTGCCATGCATGCAATTTAGCACATTCAAGGTAAATAACAACCGAAAATCATATGTTTTACAGCCGTGGTAATATAAAAGTATTATCATTGAAAGCTGTATATTATCTGGCTCCTCAATGCAAATCTTTGAATAATATGCGGGGAAAACGTTGGTAGTACATTTTAAGGTAAAGTAACAATACAAGGTTAAGGTTAAAAAAAAACGGAAACCAAACCTCCATTTGAATCAATTAAATAAAGAATATTTGTTTGTTTGTGTGTAAGATGAAATTTTATTTCATCAAATGGGCTTTAAAAACAGTATTCTCACGAGTTTCGTAGCCACGAGTGAGGATACTGTTTTTAAAGTTCACGAGATGAAATAAAATTACATCTTACACAACAAACAAACAAATTTTCTTTTTATTTTATGCTTAAAAACAAGTTAAAACGAACATTCCATAAAATTAACGTTAATATTAAAATCTGTTTTCCCCATTGAGAGCCCCATTTAGTCGGAATTTCTCATTAAAACAAGAAGTTTTGAGCTAAAAATTAAGTTCGACAATCAACGTTAAATGACGGTGATATTATTCATTTAATTAGAAAAAAACATGAATGATCACTTGTTTTAATAATAAAAACAAACAATTCTTTTAGGAGAAAAAGTCTAACCATCAATTCATATTTCTGTTACTTACTGCAAATTTATATTAGATCTGGCTTTGTTAAATGTAAGCGGCAGCCATTTTTTAAGTATTTCACGGAAGGAAAATAATTGTGTTTGATTTGGAGGGAAATCATTTGGATTTGTTAGTCATACACCTTTTTAAAAGAAAGAAAACTTATTTGAGGTTTGTAACAGGCAAAAAATAAGTGTTGACAGATGTGAAAACATTAAAAAAGCAGCTAGGAAAATTGAAAATTTGAAAGCTGGCTCAGGAACGCTGGGTTGTTTACTTATTCTTCGGACTGATGGCTGTCATTGCTTTTCAAGTTTCCATAAAGCATACGGCAGTTATTGCTCGTAGGATACTTCATTATGCCCAAATGTCATCAAGAGCAGTTTTGCATGTGGAAGGAATGTATTTTTCAGACTGTAAAAAATGAAACAAAACAATTTAGAGACGAAATTTGGTGATTGGAATTTGAATGAATAGAAGTAAATTTTCTTCTTTTTATTACTTTTGTCATTTCAGTTTTTTTTATCAATTTCAGCTTTGCTTTTTTTTAAAAAAAGCCTGACATTATCAGAATTGTCAGCAAAAATAAAATTGAGGTACCACATGGGGACAATCTTAAAAAAAGTAGTTTCGTCATTGAAAAGTGTGAAATTATATTTTGATAATTTTCACTGTGAAATTATCAAATATAATTTTCACGGAAAAATCAGTATTCCACTGAAAAGCATAAAATAAATTAATCTATCATTTCTACTACATTAAAAGAAAAACATTTACTATGCGGTAAGATCATATTAAGTAGGAATCCCATTTATGTATTCTACAAATGTTTGGGGTAAAGCATGCATGTTCTGACTATATTCAGCGTAATTCTTTCGCGTTGCGTTTCTCTGTATTCACCAACCTTTCATACATGATTCATCTCAAACATGCACATCAACACATAATGAAGAAATTAATAATGGGAAGGAAATCATCATCATAAATCAATCATTTTTATTACTTCTGTAGAGACATTCGCAGTTATAACACATGTTATTATGTATGAACATACTTATGTTTTATAAATTTATGCTGTAAATGATTAGTGTCTGTACTTGAAAAGCCGTAAAGGGTTACAAATTCACCATGATTTGAATTGTGGAATACATTACTAGCAATTATATATAACAAAAAATTCTGTTATAAGCAAAACAAATTCAGACAGTTGAATTTTCTTTTTGTTGATTAGAACATTTTGTATAAAAATACATGTGCATCGACATTGTGTAACTAAAATATATGAAATATATGATTTTCTTCTGTTTATGTTCCTATTATGAAAATCAAGCTCTGTTTAAATATGTTCATGTTTCAAAATGATTTTAATTAATTTCAATTTAGTATATTAATCAGAATATTAATGTTTTTCAATATTTTGAAAAGTTGTGTCTGATAAATGTCATTTTTGTTTGGACATTTGCTACCAAAAACACATAAAAGAAGGCAAATAGTGCACTGTTACCTAAGTTAAGTTTTGATGTATTATGTGTTAAATTTTGGTATATTGATACAAATAGGAAAAATATTCAAAGTCCTCTTGAATCTAAGTGTCATTTTTAACGTTACAATTTACGGAGAATTTGTTGATTTGCTTCATCTATAGTGTCTAAAGGCTCTGTTAAAAAAGAACTGCATAATGATAAAAAATGTCATAAAATGTAACTACATTTCACAAATACCTTGTCCTCTAACTGAGACAAACCTCGTAAATATTGCGCATGGAGATGCTCATATCATCATTCAAAATTACTCCGGAATTACCCGGATATGCAAGATGCATTTCGTAGAAATTTTGTAAACTATCATTTTTCTTACAGTAGTGTTTTTTGTCTTAAGTTGTTTTTATAATTTCTTTATCGCGAAATAGATGAACATATGTAGATGTGATTATTTTAACCACGCTTCTTTCATTGAAAATCTAACAATAAAATGGTAATAATTTCATATGTAACAACGTTTAATGTTTGTTATAATATTCCTTTCATTAAATAATAATAATTATTTAAATAATTTAAATAAATCGCCGAGTTTGCAGTTTTAAGTAAATATTTTGTCGTAACAATTTTGATCTGAAATCTCTTAGGATCTTAATTATCCTAATTATGAGAGACACACAAGTATTGATGATATTGATGGTTTTGGCAGGTTGTCAATACACCACCGCTTCTACGGATAATAAATGCTCTTTTGATAAATGTTTGTTGAAACAGTTTGCAATTAAACTAACACTGAGATTAATTCTTTAACCAAGTACTTGACTGTGGGAGGATCCATTTTGATATATTCTTATGAAGACATTTCCGTTCAATAGGTGACCTGCATCATATAAACATTTAAAATAACATAGATTAGGGATGTAAGCATTCCAATTTAGTTATTTAGAAAATAAATAGTATCGAAATATAAAACATTGTACTTTACTGAAATATGTTGTAGTTACATGTAATAGGAATGGATGTAACTTTAATTAATTTTCTGATAAGAGCATTATCTAGACGTTGTTGTTTGCAAAGATGTCTGGAATTTAACTATTTGAATACATTTAGTTAGGTAATTAGGATAATGAGGGCCAAAACAAGAAAAAGACTTATGAAATATGATGAGCAGGCACTTCACTAAAGTGTCAATAATATTCACATTTATCCAAAATTGGAAAGTAAATTTATTTTCATACGTAACTTGTTTTTCATTTCAATTATTTATATAAAATATTGTCAACAAGATCAACAAGGAAAGGCGACGTTCAATGAACACAAAACCGCACATCCCAGCACCAACGACCAGCGGCAAGGAGCCCAGGAGGACCCAAACAAAAACAGGACAGGGCTCAAGGCAGAGCGCGGACAAGACAAGGAAATCAAAGAAAACTGATTGATTGATAGGCCCACAAACTAAAGGAGCACATGGGAAGGGGACTTGACTAAGCTCTAGAAATTAAACATCAATCGGTAACTGCAGCTTTTAAAAGGATCTAAAAGAGACATATTATTGCTATGATTAGATTACCAGAATGGGTCCTCGTCCGTCATAAATTACTCTAAATAGAATAAAATACAATAATTACAAAGACTGGGTGGTTATACAGCAAAGATATAGTGTCTACTCTTTCTAATTTAAGAGAGGTGTTGACATTGATTTTACATGAAATATTCCCCAAAATGCATGTAAAAAATGCAACTGTGTTTATTTCGCATGTTCTTAGCAATGTGATAATATAGAGATGGGTTTGAACTAGTACTGTAGATATCCTTATGTGATAAAGTCAAATGAGCACGTACATGTAAAATGTTATTATCATGGTAAAAAACAAAAACAAAACCAAAAACATTTCTATCAAATAGCAAATGTTAGCATGGTTTCTTCTAATACATTAAAGTGTGTTAAATTTAAACGGACCAGATTTTCAGTAAAAAGATCTGGAAACAAAGTGTTCCCTCGGAAGTATTAATCACAACAAATTAAATTACAAGAGAATTGCAGGCTCGGTTTGATTGAGTCTGTACATGAGGGGTAATGAATACGTGCGACATCCCTCACGCCCCCTAGCACCGGCTTGTGTATACACAGTATTTTGCCCTCTGATATATGATAGGTGTTTCGTCTATCATGGACTCTTTGTTAGAGGAACAACGCTCTGTAATAAAGTTTCTGGTTGCAGAAGGTAAAAAGCCCTGCCACATCTTTCAGAGGCTTAAAAGAAGATTTTGTGATAAATGTGTATCACGTCCATCCTTCTACAACTGGGTTTCTCAGTTTCGTGAATGCAGAACAAGTGTTTGTGACAGTCCTAGGACTGGGCGGCCAGCTGAGGCGGTGACCCCAACAATGGTAGCAAATGTTAAAGCTTTTGTCAACAAAAATCGTCGAGTAACTTTGGAGGAGGTAGCCAACAAGTTTAGTATCGGTAAGGCATCGGCACACAAGATTTTACACGAACACCTAGGCATGAGCAAGGTAAGTGCCAGGTGGGTGCCTAGACAGCTGGCCAGCAGATCAAAAGGCAACTAGAGTAACCAATGCAAAAGAAAAACATTTAAGTCGTTTTAATCGTAAAGGAGTTAAGTTTTTGAACCGCATTATCACTGGAGATGAGATGTTGGTTCATTATTCCGAACCTGAGACAAAAGCTCAGTCAAAGCAGTGGAAACGAGCTGGTTCCCCACCTCCTAAAAAGTTTAAGCTGTCTCCTTCGGCTGGCAAAGTCATGCTTGTTGCCTTTTTGATTCACGAGGAATGATACTTATTCATTTCATGCCGAAAGGTCAAACTGTCACCGCCAAGTACTACTAAGTATTCTGAAGTAATTCTGAAAAATCTCAGAGAAATGCTGAAGCAAATGCGTCCCAGGTTAGCACAGAAAAATGTCCTCCTTCTTCACGATAACGTCCCCTCCCATACCGCCGCAGCTACAGTGGAGGTTATCAACTTTTATAAATGGCAATTGTTGTCTCACCCTCCTTATAGCACAGACCTCGCCCCCTGTGACTTTTCTTTGTTTCAAGAACTGATAAAATTGCTTGCTGGAATGAAATATAAGACCAGGACGGCTTTGATATCTGCTGTTACACAGTACCTTAAACATAGGTCTACGTCATGGTTCACAGCGGGAATACAAAAGCTCCCACGAAGATGGCAAAAGTGCGTAGACGTAGGTTGGGAATATTTTGAAAAAAAAAGTAGAAAGATGGTTTTCGAGAACCAGATATTTTCTGACTTCCCCTCGTAATAGAACTATTCAAAGTGTTTGTATTTTTAAGAATTAGGATTTAACTTTTAGAATTCGCCGGAAAGCTTTATAAATTAGTACAATCTATTACCAAGTATGCCTATATTTGCTCTGCATAACTTTCAGTTAATCATTTTTATTTTGCTTTTATTTTGCTTTTGTTAACATACCAATTTAAATTATTGTTTAAAACACAGCAGGTGTTTGGCAGCAGTAGCGTTGATACATAATTCATTACGGTTTTACTATACAGTATATTTTAGGGCCCTTCGTGATTATTGATTTTTATAGCTTATTATAGTGTTTGAAAAAATGAGTCCAATAGTTTAAAATATTTTTGGAGTAAACATTGCAAGTTGCCCGAATAGTTATCCCGTGGGACAAATAATCTGAAGTATTACTAGATGTGTGTGTTTTTTCGCTACCAAGCCTATTTTCTTAAGCAAGCATCATTACACTTATTGCTAAGTAATGGTTTGTTTCAGTAATAGATTCGAGAGTCTGTCTATATGATAATACCTTCCTACGCTATCGCCTGTACAAAAATCTGTATATACTTAACACTTTAAGTTTGTGCTGGCAAGTGTAAGTAATATTGAATTTTCCATATTCGCCATTGGACGTAATTGATATGTTTATTTATTCATCACGAGGGATTTTAAATTGTCCCTTTCATAAAAGATATATGTTTAATTAGTTCAACCGGTAGTCAACAGCACAAATCATAAAATCATATTCACTAGGTAAAGTATCATATTCACTGACTGAAATGGATTTTCCCAATCTAGAAATAACATCAGACTCAAATTCAGTAAACATACAGCAAAAACAATTAACTGCGCGTGCGTAAATAATATTCACTGGGTGAATATGATTCAGGCATGCGCAGTTACGACTAGGAGTAATATCATATTCATTGGCTGAATTTTCCCTGTCTAAAATAGAATCAGACGAATTTTTCAATGACAATACAGCATTGCATATTTAAATTGTTTGCATTCTGTTCTTAATGGCATATTTCTTGTCCAAATATATTTACTCCACAATTATAGATAAAACTTTACCCCGCAATGATAAGTGCATTAATAACTTGTCTATAATATTAGGATTTACTCTGTGTGTGTGTGTTTTTTTATCTTAGGCCATCGCTTCGGTCAGTATGCCATTTACCGGTGAATATTACATTATATTCAATGACTCACTAGTCAATAATTGTATATTATATTATGATTGCTTTGTGACATGTTCGTTGCTCAGTCGTTGATCCGACTCTATCTCTTTTCTTTAACTTAAGAGTTTGCTTCGAATCATATAGAAACAATTCAAACTGCATGTAATAAAAATATTGATATTGTTTTATTATTTTCGAATTGATAATAATTCAGACATTGAATGAGATGCTATAAGCGTCCAAATCTTTAATACCGCTGCAAATGGATAATTTATTTACACCGGTTCCTTTTTAATGTAGATATAGCTTCAATTAGTTAGCATGTGTTACCAAATGTTGTCATATATTTCATTTCACCTAGTTTTGAGGATAACTTGTGAAGTGAAGTATAATATTTGTTTGTTATACCAACTGTATGGCTTTATTTGCGTTCAATTCATACATTGCAAATTGGCATATCTTTTTAAAGAATACGCCTCTTTGAAAAAAAAGTGTGACAACATACACATTTCGAAAATATTTCAGAGATAGTATTTAATATTTATCTGAATCGTTTTTGAAACATAGTTTCTATAGATATATTCCCACAAAATTCTTCGTATGGTATAAAAACCTTTCATTTGCAATAATATAATGTTGCCAATCGTTAAAGACATTTAGAGTCTAATACTATCCGGAAAGCATAAAGGGACTGCGCATTGGCATAAATCTTATATGCAAATTAGTAATTATGTGAAATTTCTGTCGGAAAAAAATCATTAAAATGAAATATTTTATTGCAACACTTTTCTTAAATGTAAATGTATAATCCTCTTATGACATCAGATGAATACCGCCAGAAAATTAATCATGTTACGTCCTAGAAAATGCAAAGATTTTAAAAGAAATTGCACGCATATCTTTAAAATGATTTAAACATTATGGAACCTCCGAGAAAAGTGAAAACTTAACAACTCCCCAACAAAAAAAAAAACAAAAACAAAAAAACAACAACAACAAAAACCAACAAAACAAAAAACAAGAGAGCTAAAGTTTCATACTCCATTTTATTTGTTTTTTTTTTGCCATTTAATGCGCTATTTAAAGAGTACTTATTTCTGTTTTTAAATATTAATTATGAACTTAACTCATTTAATTCATTTTATTTACACTGTGTCGTCATATAGGAACATATGGGGTTAAGTGTGGGATTTTGCGAACATTTATTCGGTTCAAACTCCCCAGTAGTATCATTATTACTGAACATTGCCAGAAGGGACCCCTCTTTGTTCCTTCACATGCTTCACATGTAGGTCTTGTGAATTGTGACATATTTTGAATATTTGCAAGTTTTGTGATGTTCCATTTAGTTAAATTGTCGTTAATTATGTCCTTAGTATGTTCTTTCTATCCCCCTTATCACTTTTTGTCCCCTTTTTTCCTTTTCTCCCTTGTCCCTTTCTTTCCCGTATTGACCCATTTTAATTCTGATTATTTTACTTATTGCATGGCCCTCCCCTCCTTTCGCCGCCCTTTTGTCCTCTCTTGTTTTCAGTTCGATGTCTTCTGGGTGCCCTGCTGATGAAGCTGGACCGAGTCAGGGTCTGCGTTCTGTGAACGTCGCCTTGTCTTGTCGATCTTTGTCCTCATTTCACTTGGAAATAACATCATTATTAACATAAGAAATAAAACATTGTCTATGTCTGTGCTGTGTAATTATCGTTTCTAGACGCTGGAAACTTTATAATGATAGTAATTCCCAGCCAAGAAACGGGAAAAAACAAAGGTTTTACAGTCGTCGTGGTATAAAAGAAAGTAAATGCCTTTTTGTTTCAAACGAAGAATGACCGAACGTTTTTAAATGCTGTGTCTTTTTGAAGTAGGGAATTTTAGTTTAGTTTAACTAAATTTACAAAGAAATACCTAATAGATGCTTATGGTAACGTTCATAAAGTTAATGATTACATAAGATTATTATCTCTTCATTTTGAAAAGCAGCAGGAAAGACATGATTTAGGTACGACTGTACCACGTGAACATAGAGCTAATGTGTGTTTTGAAACTGGCTAAATTCTACAAAGAGCATATAAGTTGTATATTATCAATAGACCTTTAACCCTCACTAAATTTGATAGATACTTCAAAATTTGAAATAAATAATACATATAAAACGTTTGATCATAAGATTTAATTTGTTGCCGTCACAAACAAAGTATCTCTGGAATTGAATAAAGATTAAGAAGCTTCAAATTTACATAACAATATGTAATTTGTCATAATGTAAATTTTCGTGCGGTAAAGAAAACATTAAAATGCGACTTTCTATCGATTTCTATCGAAAAACCGTCTCTGACAAGTTAAAGTGCAATAGTCTTGAGTCACAATTTGAAAACCAACATAATATAGTTTATGACGGGAAAATAGTTTCGTGGCTTTAAGGCATCTATATGTTTTTAAATGAGATACAATCCCCAGGTTTCGTAACTTCCGCACAATTTATTCATATTAATATGTAATTAGGAAGTATCTTTAAAAATGATACCCGGCCGAAGTAAAACTAGAACTTACTAGTTATTACCTACCACAACATTCATTGTGTGAAAACGTTTTTTTTTTCTTTCATTTTTTTATTTATTTATTTTTTTTTTTGGGGGGGGGGGGGGAGGGTGTTATGATATCTTTAAACTTCACATACAAATAGAACAATTTATTTTGTACTTAATAATATCGTAAGACTAAATTTCTACTGTCATTGTATTTTGTTTTATCAACTGAATGTAATTTTAGATGTAAAAAGAATAACTTATACAATTAAATGTCAATCAAAACGAAATTTGAAAAGAAAGTTCATATATAAGTTTCACGTTTTGTTTTTATACTAAATCCAAGAATTATCAACAAGTACAGAGAAAATAATGGAAAAAAAAACAACAACAAACAAACAAACTGAAAATACGAAATAAGTCGTGAGTATACTTTCTTATGTACAAGTACTGTTGTTTCAATTGGCATAATAACCAATTGGGTTTTTAATCTTGAACAAACGGATCACTGTCAGACGTATGCGCTCTCTGATGAAGTAAAGAACGCAACTTCTAACACCAACATCTTTTAAAGAACAAAATTTGTATTTTCGTAATTTTCTACAGATCTAAGTTAGAATTGTAAGAATGTCTTAAATGAATTTAGAATATATCGTCCATGTGTTTCTAGTTCCATGTTTCCATGAAAATCTTAAAAACTTACAATTTTCATTTTAATCTGTTTATATTTTATCAATAAGTACAGGCTACCATCTTGATACTAATAGTATAAAATAATGTTTACACTACTATTTTATCGAAAAAAGTTCTTCTCGCTGTAAATCTAGAATGGTTATGTCGCATTGTGGTGTAAAAGAACCTGATTTTTTTGCTAGTCCTGAGCTTGCAGTGTTTTGTAAAGATGCTGTTGTTATGGATCTAAATTGTATATAGAGCTTCATAATTTAGACTTTGATAGCAAATTGAAGAGAAAACAATATTGATATGATAGTAATGGTAACCGCAGTTTGTTAATACAAAAACGATTCTACTAAAAATAAATTCTCTTTTAAAATATGTTTTGTGAATCAGTCTGCGACAGAACCAACACTGGGATCATTTGTTTAAACATGTCTTTAACTGTGTGGTTTCTATTTTGATATATATTGTTATGAAAACATTCCCATCTATAAGTAAGTCACAAGATGACATACAATTTATATAACATAAGCACGATAAAAACAGAAATTAAGAATGTTTAACAAAAGCATCAACATTCCAATAATTTTGTTCAAAAATATTAGTAAAATATAGTAATAAAACTATGTAGTTTAACAGTATTTGATAGAGTAAATAGGGATAATTATACTACGGCAATTTTCAATTATCTGATTACCATATTTACAGCATAAACTAGTCTTGTTGTTTGCAATGTTGTCTGGAATGTTACTATAAAATACATAAGATTATAGTAATAAGGATAATGAGGATCAGAACCAGACTTACACTTACCAAAGAAGATGAGCAGGCAATGAATTAATAATATAATCAACATTATTCAAAATTAGTGAGTAAATTATCTAAACACTGAAATTTCATATCTTGATGTACCTTAATAAGTATTATTCACTATAAAATCGTATTAGCGTCTTTTATATTTTATACAAAATTCAGATAAACGTGGAGATGAAGCTTTAAACATATTTTTAAATAATCATACGCAGTACATAATACAATGTCAGTCATATATAATGAAGTACTGAAAGATTAAGAAAATCTATATTATTATTGCATATTCATTCAATATATACAATGTTAAAATTGATTAGAACGAAAGATATGAAATCTTATAATCTATTAACAGCAAAATGATGGCATAAACTTACTGAGATTCATATAATATATGGGAACAACCTTAAGGATACTTACATATTCTAGCATATATAAAATGGTAAGGTATGTTATAATTAAAACGTTTTCCTAGTATATTAAGGATTTGGTTGCTTTGGTGTAAAATGACTGCGGTATTGAATAAATGATGTTTCAATAAATCATGTTTCAACCTCTTACTTGGTTTGATATTGAACTTATTTGAATTGTTATGCACAATTAAAAGACAATGGCGCTTAATAGCACTTAATATATTAAATGGCAATTTCAAAACTTATCCTATAATCTTTGTAATATATAAAAGAAATACACATAGTTTGATACATTTGTGGGATTTGTAACGTGATTACGTACACTTGGGATTGGTATTGTACTTCCCAGTCGTGTCTCATGACAAATAATAGTAGCACGATTTGAAGATTCAAATTTGTCTTATAATATGTTCTCATTTACATTTTGAGGACCTTTTCAACCTTTGTTTTATTTACAAAACACATAAAATATATCACACTGGTAGTCAAAAAATGTGCTTATATACTTTAACTTTAAAACATGAGGTGTTTCGATATTCCAAATATATATATACATTAAGTGAATGTGTTCTGTTCCAGGCTTCAGAGGCAAACTCACATTTTAAAAATTAAGTTTCAGGGGACTTATTATAATAACAATACATCTTACAAATAATCAACGAGAAAGTATATTTTTGTATTCATACTATGAAGACAAATCCTCAACAAAAACGTTGAACTTTATACAAAACTAACCACCAGCATAAATATATTATGCTGCACATTTCCTGGAGTGATCTCAGAGTCCATGTAAATATATTCTGAGATGATCTTTCTTTTCTCGCTCATGTATGATATAAAAGCCTCATTTCGTTTTATTTTAGGAAATATGACATGACCAAGCTGTGGAAATTAACCATAAATCGGTATCTATAGATAGTTTCATCTTTCCTTAGAGAAATATATTATTGCAATGATTACTGTAATATTTTCGTAATCGTCACAATTACTCTTAATTGAAGAAAAAATATATATTTGAGGGGAGTGTGAACATTGATTTTACATGAACTGTTCTTCATAACGCATGTAGCAATTGCAACTGTATTGTTCTGATTTCCATAATTTCTTAACAAGTTTGGTTCACCTCAAGACTGTTCAATAACCAATACAAATGAATATCTATGACAAAAGCAATTCACACATAGTGGAGTAACAAGATCCCTTCGCGGTTAATTGTAGCTTTAACCTCTGTGCTTGTTCCAAGTGCCATTGCATGGTTTTATCTGTTTTTTTTAAGTAATTGGTCTAAGGTCTTATTTAAGAAAGAAGATTTCTGCCAAATTTTAAAGTTCTTCAGAAAGCTAACGAAATTAGTAAACATTATTTATTTCATGTTTGTTATGTACAACTTTGATATTATCGTTGCACATAGTTCTTGTTGCCATACTAGTTTAAAAATACAAACAAGAAAATAACTTAGAGATACACGGATCAGAGAAAACAAAAACCGACATGTAGTATATTTAACTGACAGTTAATGGAGAAAAAATATTTTGAATGTAGTATGGCGAAATATGAATTCAAAGACAATTGCTGATTTTTTTTATCGCTACAAATTATAAATATACCAAAATGTATTTCATGTTTTCATCATAAGATATGAAAGTTTAGATATTTTCCATGTGATTTCAAGAAAACTATGATAATTAGAACTAGAATTCTTGTCGAAATCACTTTAAACACATGCAAAAAATCTTACAAACATTGTTCAGAACTGGAAGATAGAATCTTTCTATATGCTTATAGATTTCCTTGCTAAAATATGACAAACAAAAAATTCAAAAATATTTCCGAAACCGTATTTAATCCTTATCTTTATTTTTCTAAATGAACTACCGTAGCAATTACATTACTGCTATATGCCAGCCCCCCCCCCCCCGTCCAATAAAGAAGTAACTGTGTTAAAATATTCTTATGTTTCCAGTAGTTTGTTAATTAATCACTACAATTTATTAACTAAAAATTACTTACTAAAAATAAAAAAAAAATTAAAAAAAAAAAAAAATAAAATACAAAGCATTAAAACATGATCACACCTCTTCTGTAACAAACATGTCCGTGTGTAGTCCTCTTGTGACGCACAAACAAACAAATCACCAGACCATTAATCACATTATTTTCTAGAAAATGCAAAGCAGTTCATTGAAAGTTGCATACTTGTTTCTAATATAATTTCAATATTGTGGACAGTTTGGCTCCCCGAGGTAAGCTAAATAAAGGAACCAATAAAATAAATAAATAAATAATGGATATAAATAAAATAGATATAAAAATAAAAAATACTTAAAATAATAAATAATTGCCTTGGACGCACACGATAGAAATGTCTAAATAGTTGTAATTCAATGGTAGATATGTGTGCCAGTTTTGCTAGTCTAAAATTGATTTCATAATAAATAACAATCATATAGAAAAGCCAAGTTCTTCTAAAGCCGGTGCAAGGGGGCACGGACGATTTTGCTATAAAAACAAAGTCTTTGAACAAGCTTTCCGTTGTTGGCTTTCTATACGAATTGTGTGTTATTTATATCTTTTTCCGAATATGATATCATAAATATTTGTTCTGAGATATTTGTATTGAACAAAATATCAAAAGTCTCTTCAAATACGTTTTGAAATTACAACATAATTTACATAAGCAATAAAACATTGTCTACCGCTATGTATGTATGTATGTGCTGTATAATTATTTGTTTCTTACAGTGCGACTAGACGCTGGAATCTTTATAATGGTAGTAATAACGAGCCAAAAATGGATAAAAAACAAATGTTTTATATTCATTGAAGTATTAAAGAAGTTAAATGCAATTTTGTTTGAAAGCTATGTATTATTTGGCTACTCATTTCCGTTGTTTAGATGGTATGCATTGCTACAAATGACAGCTAGAGAAGTTTTGTGTAAAACATAACACTACAAGCTGAACCTTACAGAACACCCACTAGATTCATACATATTTTCTCAGCATTTGTGCTCCGTTAAAGCAAAACCTAGTCAAATGTTGTATGGAAATCTGAGAGGAGATAGAATATTGTTCTTAGAAAGACATCATAAATAAATAAAAAAATCGCTGATTCTGATATAAAAGCCTCATTATGTCTTATATTTTATGACGTTATGCCTTAGATAATTAGTCTTTTAACTTAACAAGCCTAAAATTGTTCGAAAGCACCAAGTTTTAAATAATGTAATACATAAATAGCAAACACAAACGATATTATGAACATAGCCAGTTCAGAAAATTGATATTTCTTCACATTACACATTCTTATCTTAATGTTGTGTTATCAAATATGTGTTGTTGTTTTTTTCTGTAGATGTTCTGTTCTTATTAAAGTTATCAAACTGTATTTACCTTTTCATCGTACAATTTGATTTTATTAATTCCCCTATATCAATATCATTACCATGCTATTTTGTTGATTGTTTTTCTATTTTTGTGTCTGATAAATTTTTATTCTGTTTGTACATTTGCTGAAAAGAACACAAACATCTAAGTGCGTATTAAAATATTCCTTATTTGGAAACATGTTATAATCCACAAGTGCAGATACACTATCTATATTAGCAAACGACCTTTAACCGTTACTGAATTTAATTGAAATAATTAAACATATATGCTTGAAATAATTAATGCATATAAAATCATTTGAACTACGTATACAATGCTACATTGCGCATACCGTAAGATTTATTTATGGCCGTTACTTGCAATGTATTTCTGAAACTCAATGATTCCAATTTACATAATAATATGTAAAGTGTCATTATGCTAATGTTCGTGCGGAAAAGAAAACATAAAAAGGCGATTTTCTATCTAATCTAGTCTCTGACAAGTTAAAGTGCAATACCCTTGGGCCACAAGATGAAAACCAAGAGAAATTATCGGATAACGTTCTGGAAAAAGTAATTTCGCTGCTGCAAGGCATGCTGTAAGGCAACAATATTTTCTAACATGAGATAAAATCCCAATATTCAATCACCCTTTGCACAATCCATTCTTATAAAGTTTAAGACATGATACTTTTTTAATTATTGAAAGCTTGTAGTATCCTCAAATAAATTCTTGCACAGTCATGTTTGTCAAACTTTGCATGAGACATAAAAGCGTATAAAGCCATACATTGACTGCATGTGTTTACCGTCATTTCTATTGAGTTCAAAATTTCTTGTTATGTATCTTGTCTTTTAAACGCATAAAACTAGCAATTAATAATTGCTATCGTGCTAACTTCTACCTAAATTAGCGACATTTTATTTTTAAACATATTTATTTCTTTTTTCGTACATTATGCTTGCGTTTTGATATATACTGTTTTTGTGCCCCCACATTAGGGGGAGGGGGGGGGCATTTAGATTTACCCTTGTCCGTCTGTCCGTCCATCCGTTCTCGTTTTGTGTCGCACGTAGCTCAAAAAGTATTTGGCCTAGAGTCAAGAAACCTTACAGGAATGTTGCTCACCATGTGAAGTTGTGCACCTGGGTATTTTCGTGTGGATTTATTTAGTATTAATTTTTAAGATTAATTGCCCTTGAATTAGTAAAAATTTACAATTTTCAACTTGTGTCGCACGTACCTCAAAAAGTATTTGACCTAGAGTCTTGAAACTTTACAAAAAATGTCAATCAGCACGTGAATTTGTGCGTCTGGGTTTCGCTTGTGAAATTATTTTGTTTTGTCAAAGTAATTGCCCTTGACTTAGTAAAAAATTGCAATTTTCAACTTGTGTTGCAGCTCAAAAGTATTTGACTATGATAATGAAACTTTACAGGAATGATGATCAGCATGTGTAATTGTGCACCTAGGTATTTTCCTGTAGATTTATTTAGTATTTGTAGAGTTATTGACCTTGATTTAGTAAAAAATTGCTATGTTCAATTTGTGTCACACGTAGCTCAAAACGTATGTGACATAGGGTCATGAAACTTTACAGGAAGATTGTTCAGCATGTGTAGCTGTGCACCTGTGATTTCGCTTGTGAATTTATATGTTTGTCAGAGTTATTGCCCTTGACTAAGTGAAAATTTGCAATTTTCAATTTGTGTCGTGCGTAACTCAAAATGTATTTAACCTAGAGTCATGCAACTTTACAGGAATGTTGGTCAACATGTAAAGTAGTGCACCTTGGGTTTCGCTTGTGGATTTAATTAGTATTTGTAGAGTTATTGCCCTTGACTTAGTAAAAACCGTTTCATAATGTTGTGTTTTTGTTCCTTGAGTGCTTGAGTTAGAATCAACCAACTTTACAGGAATAACTTTCAACATCACTGTGAAGCTATGCACCTCGGAATATGCATGTGGATTTCTTTCAGTTTTGTTAGAGTTATTGCCCTTGATTTTGTATAAATTTGCAATTTCATCTTGTTCGTGCATAGCTCAAAACATATCTGGCATGTAGGCGTGAAAGTTTACAAGAATTTTAATCAGCATGTGTACTTATACACCTTGTTTGCTTGTGGATTTATTTAGTATTTGTAAAGTTCCTGCCCTTTACTTAGTAAAAGATTTTTAGTTTTCAACTTGTGGTACATGTAGCCTAAAAATATTTGACCTACAGTCATAAGATTGACAAAACAGTGGAATGTTTGGACACCCGTGTCCTATGAACACATTTCCAGTTCTTAAATATTTTGTTGTTTCCTTTGATTATTACTAATAAAAGAGTTTGAAACTGAATGTTCCAACATGATCACTTGTTTAACAACTCTGTGACTAAGAGGGCATCTGTGATGATATATTCTGATGAAAAAAGTGTCCGTTATCAGTCAGTCATAACAGTTGACGCGCGTTTTATATAACAAAACCGTGTGCAACAGAAATTAGGAATGTTTATAAAAATTCCATCGTTCCAATAATTATATTCTTTCAGAAATTAATTGAATAGTACGTCAAAATGTGTTTGATAAATGAATTATAATAAACTTTGACTTGTTATTGAGGGCATACTTACAGCAAGGTTTAATTATCATAGAATAATGTATACGCTGTTGTTTGCATAGTTGTCTAGAATTTATCTAAATAAATTCATTGAATTATAGTCATTAGTGTAATGAGGAACCATACCAGACATATAATTACGAAACATGATAAGCAGACACTTTTTAAGTATGAACAAGTCGAGTCAAATATCACATCGGCAAATCATAAACATTTTCAATTGACAGTAAACATTAACAAACTTGTTATACAAATACTATCTTCATTCCAGAATTAAAGATTAAATTAATTAAAATATTTTGTATTTTTACCTACCTTGATTATAAATATTCACTATCAAGTTATATATCGATTATATAAAATTGAGGTAAATAAGGGATTGTCGCTTGCACTTGTTATCTGCCTTTAAGCAAAGCAATTGTCCAGAACCTAATCAGGCAAAACTATGAGGATTATCAGAAAAAATTACATAATTTGTCATCAAGGAATAAAGTGTATTGACTTTCAAGCAAAATGCGTAATCACCATAACTAGTAATCTCTTAACTAGACACATTATGAAGTTTTAAGTGACATTTGCGCTTAAAACATTAAATGGAAATTTAACAAAGCATTTATAATAGAAATACGTATACTGTTTGTTACACTGGCAGTTTCACACCCGTGACATTTGTTTTCACATATATGATCAAGACAAATGCCTTACATTATTGAAAACATAATTTCTAATTTAACACCAAACGTGTGTATATTTTTGGCATCAATATACAGAATAGTATATAAGCCGGTTGGATTTATTTCCTTCAGTACATGAATTTAAAAATAGTATTGCTAAATATGTCTTGTGCGATTCAAATATAGTGACTTTGAAACCTATTCATAAACACAAATCATTTAAAGCAAGTAATTATAGACACGCACATATATATTTCATGGCTGGAAAATATTTATGGAATTTATAAAGAAATCATTGATCTTTACTGATGATTTATATTATTTGCCGGAAGTGCTATTTACCGATTGACCACAAGCCGATATGAATCGTTATGCTCTTGCCAATATTTAGAAGAATAAAACATACGTATGTTCAATGTTTGTCTAATTAATGCAAAAAAATCTAAGACAGGTTGCCTCTGGTATGAACAATATATAAGTTAAAATGATAAACAAAGATTAAAAAGACACATAGTTAGGAGCACATGCTACAATTGATTTGACTAGGCCAAACATACCTGTGTTAACTTTCCCTTTTTCTTTTAAATTAATATGAATTCTATTGCATCTTATTTTCGAGAAGCGTTTCATTAAAACAGTTTGGCTTTTTTTCAATTTAATATTTTGATTCTTTGTTGACATGTTAGAATTATCCAGAATAAATCTAAACTGTGTACAAAGTTGTCTGTCATAAAGCACTTCCGGCAAATAATATAAATCATCATGGAAGGAACTTACAGTGTGAATCAGGTGTTGTTATGTAATATTATATATTTCGTAGGCAGTTAATATCCCTTAATACCTATAAAGAATAAATAGTGTCAGGTTTAGTTTAGCACATGTACAAGTGCTATCCTAAAAAGTCGTCGACAATCACTGTAAAGCACAGCCTTAGCCTAAATAGACTTTGAATAAGTGTATCATCATCAAATGGAAGTAAATCGAACATTATTTCAAGTAAATATACAAACAATAAATCTCAAAGCCTTTACACATACCTAAGATGAGCGTATACGGTCTGTGTCAAAAATCGTCACTTTCAATCGTCATAATCAAAATGGTAAATGGCCAATTAAGTTGGTATGATGTTACGTGTAATTTAAAGTAAATCACAGAAGACAATACTTCTTACTTCATACCGAGATCATATAAGCACAATAAAACAGCGACGTTTGACACTGACCCGACCTAGCAGATTGTTATTTATTCCTGGCGAAGGTTGAATGGCACCAGGTAAATGTTAATAAAGTTTAAAACTTTGGGGAATAACCATAATGCTTAGCGAGCGATAGCTTTCAAATGCATTAGCAATAAAAATAGGATGCCCGTAGTCGAGCGATCTTGAACAGTTGTAAAGGAGAAAGTTGAACAAAATACTAAGATATCACATAGTTTATAGTTTATACGAAATTCAGTGTGCTGAGAAGTTCAAGACAATTTATGTATGTTTCGTATATATAGGTGGCTCAAGATCACATGTGGATACTACACAGAGGTGATATTTTGAATAAGAGAAAGATAATGTTCTTTTATTCTATTTTGACATAAGAGCGTGGGCTAAATTGCATTACTAGGTAGTCTTATAATTTTTTATCAAACAAGCGATATTTTGCTTTTTTTGTTGCATGAGCAATCAGCAATTGCTTATTATTGGAAACATTATCTTTCCACTACCGTCCGTGAACAGACTTAATCAAACCGAGACATATTTTCAGTTTTGTCCTTTTGGGCGTTCTTTAAAGATTCCGTTTATCAGTAAAAATCTTAAAGAATCCCGTTGAGTATTTTATGTTTTAACTCTGTTGTCTATGACTTTTTGGGTCTTGCCTCCCAGTAAGTATCACTTATTTCCTAAAACGTATTTTGATAACTTTACCTTTAAAACGAAAAAAGAATAATACAGAACGTTTAACGTGGATGCGTGTTACTTATTAAAAAAATATACATGAACAAATGACTTAATTATGTCTGTTTTAAATAAATATGATACCACTTTGTAAATTCACTATTATTTAATAAAAGATACTGATATTTGTTATAATTGAATAGAATTTATGCCGGTGACTGTCAAGGCTTATATTAATTTGAGGTGTTTTGATAACCTTGCAAACAATTATTATGAACACTCTTTTTCAAAATATCACTATATATAAAATAAATATGGTATCATGCATTATGCAAATGTTTATTCATTCGCTTTAAAGACGTATTGTCCTTCGAAATAATTAATTCCAGTTTATTTAAGATTGGTTATAGCTTAAACCTGAGAGACAAGATACATTTTATAATCAGACATTAATAAATTCATTTTAAATAAAGAGTGCAATTAATATACTATTTTGCTGTTTTTAATATTTCTTGGGGGGATTCCCTTTTAACATTTTTTATTTACCTGCTCTAATTAATTTAAATTGATGTTAACATATTTTATGGCAAGATAAATTTGTTGTAAGTGTTGCGAATCAATGTTTTATCATTGTTTTTAGGTTAATGTGAAACAAAACAAAATCAACTTTTCGAGTTTAAGGTTCGTTATTACACTTCTAATTTTAGAATTCAATTTAATATTTGTTCAGGCAATTTTACTTCATACTTCATAAGCAGCAAAGAAACATATTATTCTTTAACATTTCTCACGACATTATGCTAGCAAACTGATGAATTTTATAATCTGAAGTGACAACTAATATACTTTCTTATTAAGATGGGAAAGAAGAAACACTTTATGGGATTGCCAAACATCAAAACATCTCAGAAGGTTTTCTTGTATTGTTGAATTGTGAAACTTAGCACAAAATATAAATTACATAATATATGAACAGGAGGCTATCGTCATATGTAGTGGTGTTGTACCTACTTTCAGGACAGTTCTAATGTTTAAGTTTTCTAATCGCAGTAGTTTAGAACGCTAATTCATTTGTGATAACGAAATACCGAGAACGGGTTAATTCTGTTCTTATCTTTTTGTTGCCTTTTCCACATATTACCAAGAAACCTTCATGTATTGACTACACGAGTGTTAACATTGTATAAGTGTGTAAAATTGAAAGGATGCTTAGTTTAAGTTGCAGAACTTTTTTTTGGTGGAAAAAAGATATGTAAAAATCCAGCAGTAACTGTTGAGCCGTCAACGGACCAATACAAGTGTTTTACATTGCATGTTTCTGGAGTCATTTTGAAGGTTTTTTTTTATCCTCTCAAATATTCGAGAATCACATGCATGAACATTAAATAAGTCTACAATTCTTAATTTTAACCCTCTTTTCTTTGGAATTAAAAAAATCTATTAATTAACACTTTTCAATCAATTTTAAAATGGTGGTAGTCATGTTTGCAAATTTGGATACATAATATGTCCACATTTGCTTTAAGATACATAAATTCTCTAAAAATGTACACATTCTTTTGCAACATAGTATGCTTTTAGTGTAAAACAAGTGATTGGCACTTACAAACTCTTAAATGACGCAAATGAATTGAACATTTTGTCTGCTTTTAGAATGACTATTCCTGTAAATGGTCATGTTTATTTGTATCAACAGCAAATGAAAATGTCTTCTTGAAAGAAATTATTGCCGCAATTCTTGCCTGGATGTTGGAGTCGTTGTCATGTTATCCGTTTCGGATGTTGGTTAGGAATTGTGGTTTATAGTTACTTGCAAAACTACAATAATCATACTCGGAACAGATGACTGTCTCGTTTATGTTGCTTATTTCATAGTTAAGTTGAAGTATGAAATTAGAGTCGGTCTATTAAAATAAGAACAATCAGTAGGTATATATTTTGACAAAATATGATTCTTAACGTATTTAGAAAAGCAAAGAAAACGTTTGAACAACGATAAGAATAGTAATTAAAATATTTAAGTACTGTGCGATTGCCTATATCTTTATTGATAAAATTATAAAGTTTTAGTTAATGAAATGATTTAAAATTATTTTATAACATGCAACAAAACACAGTCGAGGTGTGCGTTTAAAATATAGGAAAAATAATATAAGTTCTACAATAAAAAACGGAATAAATAAAAACAAATTGATATACGTTTGCAAGCATGTCACCGTTGCTTAATTATAATTATTCTACTCATTCTCTAGTAAATACAAATGCACAATATCTGTCTCTCATATAATGTTTTAGAATTGTAATTAGGTTGCTTATGTGTCTTTGATGCACTCAAAGCATTTTGTAATCTTAGAAGTCAAATCTCTATTCGCACTACGACATGTTTCTTTTATTACAGTAATTTGCAAAGAAAACGCATCTTACAATTTCGCTTGTAACATACTGCATTAAATTAATACTATATCTTTGTGAAGTTCACATTTAGAGACTTTTCCGTCAAAGACATGGCAGGATGATGCATTATTTGAGATCGGTAAATGTCAAATGAAGCATGGTTTAGATGGTACAGGGATATAATTCGGCCCTTTCTTTTATGATTTTGAATAAGACGCATAATTTATTGCGGAATGACACGATTTATTTCGCGAGTCGTCAATACAACTACATAAAACATTTGCATACATCAGCTTTACACTTTACGACCAATTTTAAATTTCTGGCTTTGTTGCAAAACATTTTCATTGACATCTTATTCATATGAAAAGACAATGTTTTGATCTCCGTAGACAAATGATGGAATGTGCAACTGTATGTAGTTTACCGAGATTTAATATCGTGGAATCAGGCTAAAATTAAATCATGCGTAAACACGTTGTCCACATAAAGGGGAACTGTTCGCATTTGGACAAAAAACATCGGTGTAAGAGCTGTCATAAAACATCTAAATTTTTCAATATATCAATTTGTTGACTTTTAGAAACTAGAAGCTAAAATAAAAACAAAACATCAAACAAACAAAAAGAAATCTGGAATCAAATTGATCCCTCGGAGCATCTATGAAAACAAAGATCAAAAGAAATTGCAGACTCGGTTTGATGGAGTCTTTACATGAGGGATAATGAATAAGTAAAACATTCGGCATGCCCCCCTATCACCAACACAATTCTCAACACTTAAAAGTGCTGGCATCAATGATCCCGAATGACCAGAAAAATAACAACACTAATTAAATACTGACTTACCTATCCGAAAATATATTAGTAAGATTAAATATTAAATTAGTGTGAGTAGTTTATGAAAAGTTAAGCTGTGTTAGATTTGAACTAAGAAAAATATGGATTTTTTTATCTAATATTATTAAATAATTATTGTTTAATTTACAGGAAATTTAGTTAAGGTACCTTATAACGAAAATAGATAAGTAAAAAGACAAAACAAAATGTCCTGTTTTATATAAAATTATCTTTAAATAAAGATAATATGGTCCGCAAATTTTTTAATTAATGATTAATGGTCAAATCGTTCGTGTTGGGGAAATGCACGTTAAGCTTAGAATGAGTTCGTACTTATTATCATAGATACAACAAGGAGTTTGTAAAGACTAAATGACAACTATCTTTATTATTGTAGTTGACAGATGCTTGAAACCCGAAATTAAATATTTGTGAGAAATAGATATGAGCCGTGACATGACAAAACCAACATAATGGGCAACCAGCATGGACCCAGACCAGCCTGCGCATACGCACAGTCTGATAAGGATCCATGCTGTTCGCTCTCGGTTTCTTTACTTGTTATAGGGTTTGTAAGCGAATAGCATGGATCCTAATCGGACTGCGTGGATGCGCAGGTTGTTTTCGATCCATACGAAACGAATTATGTTGTTTATGTCATGTCACGGCTCATGTATAATTTTAAATTCAGTTGATGATCAGTTGATCACTTGATCAGTATGTAGTTTTAAAATGAAATACAAAACATAACATAAAGAATGAATACACAGACATATGTTTTCTCTTGTTATTGCTATTAAACGAATCCGTTTGTAAATCTGGTCTGAAATGGAAATTTTTGTGTATTTAATTCCTCAGCAAGCAGATATGGAAACATGCAATATGGTAATCATTTAGTACTTCTAGTAGTTTTGTCATGCGATATACAGATTATTAAAGACGAAGTCCAAAGGACCTTTGCTTTTTGTGTTGCTTTGAAAATGCACTTATTGATCAATACATTGAACGATAGCAAACTGTTTTGTGTTTCATATTCTTTTGAAAATGGCTTTGTGTGAAAACGAAAACATTTTATATAAAGTAATTGACGAAATGATACTGACAATTAACCAAAACAACGGTACTTTTCTATCTGTGTTGATTCCTTTCATGTTTTCCACAGTCCATGTATAAGATTGATACATAAGATACGTCAAAATTGCCAGTGTTCAACATTTTAAGTAACATTTCTCCAGCTTCGTTCGTGGATATCAAAATTACTTAATGGTGCAAGTATTGCCGAGTGACCAAAGGAAGCAAGATAAGCTCGTACGTTTATAATGGACAATTAAAGAATCTATGTTATGACATGATGAGTATAAATACACTTTGCTTCAGATATGTAATAAATATAGTGTGCATAAAGCATCTCAAACAGAGCAAAACAAAATTCCTATAGAACATCTAAAACAACAAAATTGAAAATGTTGCAGACTCAGTTTGATTGAGCCTGTTTAGTGATAACTGTTACATAAATAATTAATATTCTATACATGTATATATATAAACTTTGATGGTAATAAAATTATGTTCTGACCATGTATATAATCTTATTATGTCGCCATCAAGGACAATTAAACACAATTTAGAAATATCAAGTTCATTATTCGTTAAAGTACTTTAACTGTAATTTTCAGACAATGGAGTTTGAGAAGCTTCTCTTATGCAAATTAGCAGTGACTTTTATTCGTCTGGGATGTTTCAAGTGTTCTTAAGATATTAAAAAGTCACACATTAAAACATTAAATCAAATTTATTGAGGATTAAGATCGATAGAAAAAAAACAAAGATTTGTTGTCCTGCAAAGTTGTTCCGTGAATCACCTAGGTGATGTGTACACAGATTCCTTTTGAACGTTTAAAGTGTTTTGGTGTTGCAAATACGAACTTATCCAGTTAGATATCGGGACGTTGGTGGTTCTAGTCAGATGCCAGCTCGTGTCTAAAACGGAGAAGCAATATGTCATCAATATAAATTATTAAAAGTATTTAACACACTTATAATCTTCCCTATGCAGGATTTGTTAAAACTGTATACAAACCTTACATATCATGTTGCCAGAAAAATACTTTGTGATAAGATCTTGGTTCAAGGTATAAATTAAGGAAATATATGATATGCTTACTTCTACACCTTCGCTAATTTGAGGTTAATAATTTGCATACTTCATTAACATACAATGCATAACCATGTAACTTTCTGAAAATGTTCGTCCGCTAATGAAATAGAAGTTTAAAATATTTGTTAACAAAGAATGTTACGGGACTATATGATGTTGTTTTGTTTTGCTGTTGATGTTGTTGTTGTGACATGAAATACGATAAACATAGAGTTTGGTTCAATGATTCAGTGTCACACCTCATTATATCATTAGAATAAGATCACTGTACTCCCAAATTGTTTTTATATTTCTTGTTATTGTGACTGCGAAAGAACACTCAAAGATGGCTAAATTGAAACTGACAGCTTATATATTTTCTAATTTAGGAGGGAATAAAGCGAAGATAGAATGTCGATATGAGTTAGCCAAATATCTGGACATCATTAACGTCTTGCGTGTATTGTAACTGATGTACGCGTCAGTCGACAAGTAAATGAATGTTATCAATTATACATTGTTTTAGAAACCCCCTTTTGACCAGCTTAATGTTGCAATAGATCTTAATACAATACGCCTTTTATCTAGGTCACTATATCATGATGGTGTTACTAAAGTGTATGGGTCATCTGACTATCTTTATTTTTCATCGTATTCATAATTATATATTTGGTAAAATTTTGGTTTTGTTTTTAACTTATTTCTTGAATACCGTGCACATTATATGATGTGAAGTCTTGAACATCGACACATTTGAAAGATAGGAAACGAACTACATTTTGGCCGAGTTTTATAACATACTTCTAGCACATATTTTGTTTAAATTTTCTAAATGGCGCACTGTGCATGTTTATGTATACGATTTAACTCTGACACTTTTTCAACAGAAAGGTCCCCAAACTATGATACAAGAGTATGAAAGAGCTCGAGGACTTTAAATATATTGAAACCCATTGTGCAGCAATAAAATCATCATAGAATTTTGTTTATTTGTTTACGTAGAAGGTAAAAGAAAACCACTTTCACAAGTCTACGACTAGTAAATAACAGCTTTTGATAATTAAAGAAATCATCTATACATTATTTAGAAACTTTCATAATATTTACATGGGTATATTTTATTATATTGTTAATACTGAGCACGGCTTACACAAATATATAATATATGAAAACACTTAACATTTGTTGAAACTAACATTCGAATAGATGCACGAGCACTAGCCAAGAAGAAGTAGTGTGATTACGTTTACCTGTCATACCGTTTTGTTGTTGAACAGTGCAAAAAATGAGAATTTTACTTAACATTTGTTTATGTTGTCATCTTTTTATGTGTATGTCATATTTTGAGAAAAAAAAATTCCTTACGAAATGTGTTATATTTCTTTTAGAACTTAATTAAAGCTGCACATCGCCAACGTTACTTTGTTTTTTGATATTTGTTCTCCGTTTTTTTGTTCACTTGCAGTTGACAGTTTACTTTTGTCATACGTATTTAAAAGTTTTATTCAACTAAACTATCACCGACTGTACTTTCAGCTAAATTCATATCTGAGTACAATTAACATGTCCAGTGTTCACAAATCATCCGGTCTGACTGCACTCATTATTTCTAGATCTCAGTGCTTAAAAGGTATTATGCCTATAAATTGTCTACGAAGTTTCACTGAAGGGAACGATTTTATGTACTTCTTTTGTGCAGTGCCGCAGGTGGGTTGATGTTATTAGACACTTTATTGAATAAGCGATAGTAAACATTTCTTTATTTTGTGTCAAACTGACGTATATCCAAATGCACTGTTGTTGAATACATATGGTCAGTCATTATCTGTTTTGTTTTGATCATTTTTCTTAACTTTACTGCTGCTGCCTTTACATTTTAGAGGTACAAATGAGAAAAAATAACTGCCGTTTGTGGCCACGTGCACATAGAAACTATTATATATACATCTGCAGAGCAACGCTACTTAAGTGGCAAAGATTTGGTTGTTGTTGCGTGTTGTTGATCTTTATAGAGGTTAAATGTCATGTCTAAATATTTTACTTTCAATCTTAAACAGTTTTTATGATTTAAATGAAGGAATGCAGCTAGTGAATATTTAGTAGAAAAAAAAATACACAGGAGTGTTATCTTTTTTACATTGCTATATGAATCATTAGCCTGTTTTGAATTTTTTTTATAGATAAGCAAGGTCAATATAGAGCTTCACAACTTTGTTGAAGTCAAGGATAGAACTATACAATAAAAATGGTCCATGGCATTTAATCCAACAACTCAACTGTTGCATTACCGCTTGTGAATTGAATTGTTGATAATACTTTAGAATCTCTATTTTATGTTCCCAAATTATGTAAATAGTTCGTACTGTGAACATTATTTCACTACGAAATCATATGTTTTACTACACTTCTTTCAAACTGTACGCTGTTAACAAATGTACAATCATATAAGTGGTCATCTGAAAAAAGTAAAGAATAAAAACCTACATAAAGTGAAATGTATGGTATTTGTAAAAGTATTCTATGGTGTTAACATTAAATACAAAACTTTTTAATGCTAGAGTAAGATTACTGGAAATGCATTAACTTTAAAGCAGTTCGCCTTTAGATTCATGCCAATGTTCATGTAAAACTTGGAAATGTATTTAAAGTAAGTACAAGTAAAATATTGCAAGGCGAACAAAGAAACCAATTATGAAATACAATAGTCACTTACAAGCCACGCCATTTACAAAAAGAAAACAATAGGTCAGATTATGAAACATAACACCCTTACTGCGTTAGTCACGCAGTAGAAATATGGTGAATATGGTGTTAAATTCTGTAAGATCCGTAAGATAATAGCTAAGATCAGGAAGTGAAGTGTGTGTAAAGATACCTTTTACATTACGTACATGAGTGGAATGTTAAAAGAAAACAAATAAATAAAATACACCGTGAGTCTATTAAATATCAATAACAACTTATATAAAAGAGACATGTTATTATCTATTAAAGTAGACATATAGATGTTTAATTTGTCCGTTCCTCTGACATTTGTTAATGCAGTGAATGCTAAAAAAGTTCAATTAAGTCGGAACTCAAAGTGAAAATAACAGAAAAATATATCAATCTTTGAATATTACAGCAATATGTACCTAAGACATTTGAATATTCAATGACCTTTTGTCGGTAATTGTCTAATTTCGAAATAAATCATACGATTTTAAAGTATAGAATAACGGTATACATGGTTTATGTGTAACTTAAAGTTACCGAAACAAGACTTTCCTTACTAGCCTCGGTTGTTAAGATTCTATGTTTCAAATAGAAGGTTGTAGGTTCGAAAATTAATGAAAAAATATTTTTCTTTTTTTTTTCATTTTTTTTGTTTAATTATATTTTGAGAAACATGACTATTAAGTTTTTGTGCATTGAACGACCGTATAAATTGAAATAATAAAAATTTACATTTACATCTTTATTTCAAAGTTATGAAAAGAAAAGAAAAGACACAAGAAATTAAAGAAATTATTCATCCACTTATGCTGCATATAATAAATTTTAAAGAAATATGAAAAAAGAGTTTGTTGAGGATTCGAACTTGCAACGTCGCGCGCGATTGTAATGCTATCACATTTACCACTGGACCATCGAGACGTTAGTATAAAATAAAGTATCGAAATCTTTCCTATCATTAAAACTCAATTCAAAATCGTAATGAATTACAGAAACTAACGACAAAGCTTCCGAAAATTAATAAGTCTCTGGTCAATATTGCCAAAACAATTATATTGAAATGACACAATGTTGAAAAATAGGGGGAAAGATCTTCACCACGGCGAATTGAAGCCCGGTCTCCCGCATGACAGGAGGAGATACCACTATATTATCGAGGAGCGCATGTTCGTCAATTGTGTTGTAAAGTATAAAAGTAGTGAACTGCCCAACTCTGCACTTTACAAGTTCTAACACCTCTGTTTTCATAATCAAATACCGGGACATTAGTTTTGCAAGAATTTGTTACTTCACAACAGCGGGTGACAAGTACGGTGTGGCAGCTGCAACATAAGCCCTGTACTTCAGTGTTGAAATATTTGTCTGGTCCTTAGGGATCATTGATTCCAACACTGCTAAGTATAGTCTCATAGCTCATGTACAGACTCAATCTTACAGAGTCTGCAATTTTCATGTATTTTTATTGAGATCATTGCGTCCGAGAGATCACACTTGGTCTATATTTTTACATGCGGTTTCGGCACTATATCACGTGCCTGTGTACATGTAGATTTTACTACTCCGTTTTATGGAATGGTATGGCAGTGCATATATTTGGCGTGACGTTATTTGCGTTATACATCCATCCATCTGAAATTATATTTAAAAGAATATTCTAATTAAGCGAGACAATTAATTTATGGTCATTAAAGAAAATGAATAAAGCATGAATGTTTGGTCTTCTCACATAAAAGAGACAAACACTGTTATAATGTTGAAGGAGAGCGTATAAAAAGAAGTTTGAAGGTGTGTTTTTTTGTCAGTAAAATATACATCTAGATTGTTAACATGACTGTGTGTACCTCACAGGAATAATCTTAAATCAAATGTAAGTAAAAGTTAGTTTAAAAAAAAATCAAAAGTCTTAGATTTAGTAATGTAATAAAAAACGCATAAAATATCGAATTAATCATAAAAGCACATAAAGACGTGTGAAAAACCTATTAGTTGTAAAGATTTATAGGGCAACCTCCCAACCGCAATGGCCATTCCAATACTTAAAATATGTGAACTTCCCTTGTAGAAGTAAATAAAAGTTTAGAAACAGACGATTCTAAATGCTTATAAATTATAATCACACATAACAAGCTACATGCCTCCAGATGAACCAAATGGTTAAAGAGGTCAAAATATTAAAAAAAAATATATATACTGCGTTAGTCATGCAGTAGGAAAATGGGGCTAAATCCTGCAAAATTATCTTGATTGCAAATTACATATTAAGTTTGTAAAAGCATTTTAGGTGTTAAAAAACAAACTCTGAACAACGAAGTACTCGGAGAACTTGGTAGATTCCCTTTAACAGTTTTATGTCAAGAAAGAGCATTAAAATATTGGATAAAAATCAAAAGCGCCCCAGATCTCTGAACCATACAGTAATATTGGTACTACCATACTATCAAAAAGTTTTAATTTTGTTTTTATATCAAATTTAACTCTATCAAATAAAGATAAAAGATTATGATATGCCTTTAAAGCTTGTTCAGACAGAGCCTTTAACGATACGAGTTCTGAAAATAAGATATCAAAGTAAGTACCGTAATTCATAACGATTTACTTATTGATTTTTAATGATAGGAAAGATTTTGATATTTTATTTTATACTAACGTGTCGATGGCCTAGTAACATTCCAGTAAGTAAAGTTATTTTAGTTAACTTGTGATCAATCACATCTGAAATATAAATTCAAAGTTGGCCATCAAAAGTAAATAGTAAATAAAATTTGTTCTCTATTTTGGAAGGGTGAATTGTTAACCGTTATAAACTATTTTAGTATAAAACAAAAGAAAAATCGATTTATTTATTTGTTCATAATACGTTTTGCTCCTATTATACACAGAGACGTCATAAATGGACCTACCTTTCAATAATGACTTATCTTTATCGAATGGCGCCGACTTGCATTCATTTGGGACACATCAATAGTTTTTATGGTCCTTACAAATGCCAACATTTAGTGAATGCAAATCGATTGCCAAAAACTGCCCATAGTTATACATTGATGGGTTATACCTAATTATTGCAGTCCCGATTCTATGACAGAAGCGGTAAATGCAAGTTACTCTACAAGCCTCTTAATGATAATGTATTGGATTGGAATTACCTAAGTCATTTCAATTACTTCAATTCTTAGGGCTGATATAATCAGTTTTTGCAATGTAAATTGTACTTTAAACGCACGTTGATTTGTAGTCTAAGCAGTGGGAAACTTCAATTCACTATTCACGTCATTTGACAGTTTGTAATTACATAGCTTGTTATAAAAGCTCATTATTATGCAGGCACGAATTTGTATCGATAAAACCTTGTAACTATACATATCTCGTTGTTTCAATAAGGCACATTTAAATATAATCGCTTAAAGAAATCCTGCAAATGTACGAAATTATATCGTATATTTGAGTAACTATAACCTATAAAAGTAGGTATGCATGCACTATTTTGGGAAATGGATATGGATATTCATTACCAATTATTTGACAATATTATCTTTAGCTACATGCCATATCATTTTGCGTGTATAATATCATGTGATATGGTACAAAAATATTGAATAATCCGCACATGTTAAATAGAAGAACATTTATATGAGGGATTTGTCTGTATTGAAATCAACAACTCACATATATATTTGTTTTCAATTATTCATACTAAAATAGTTATTGACTATATTTTCAACAGAATCGAAATTAGTTTGAATTGTGATCAATATTGCACAATCATTTGATCAAAGAGATAGTTTAAAGATGACAACTAGCAAAACATGTCTATATGTCTGAATGATAAAATATGTTCTTCTATTTTTTTCTAGTGTTGTGTTTTGTATCCGAAGTGTTTGAATCCAACGCGAAACAAAATTTTCCTTTCACAATGTTGTGTTAGGCCTAATTTCTTTCTTAAAATAGAGGCCTGTCGAGAGGCCTATTCTACGGTATAAAACAATTTGAATTGTTTCTTTATAATAAATTATAAATAAAAATGCAGATTTATTTCAATGATGTTTTTAGTTCCTTAGCTGATGATTGGACCATAGAGGATGATTTGACTAAATGGCCCAGAATGTTGTTGATGTTGTTGTTGTTTTTGCAATGTTGCGAATGCTAATGACGTGAGTTCTATTCTCGCTCATTCTCGCGGATTTTGTTCTTATGTTTTTCATATTCGTAACATGCATTTAAAAAATTCGTATAATTAGTTAGACTTTAATTCATTCAGAAACTTCTTTCTGAACAAGTCTAGCTTTATTATGAGAATTGTATATACATATACGACACAGTTCATGTTTTTTGTTTTTGTTTTTTTTTTACAATGTTAAAAAGTATTTTGTATATAATGTCGTTGAGCGGTCAACTAATGCAACTTCCATTTACATTAAAATAATGTGCTTGAAGCATGTTGCTTTTCCATTACCAGATGGACTTTACCAGTAATCAGTGGTATATGTAATAGAGCAGAAGATAAAACGGATAAGAAAATCAATGCAATATAAATTGAAGTGGAATTTAGAAGAAACATGACAGCAATTGGCATGCCTTTCCTGGAAGAGTGTCAATTACTGGAGGAAAATATATGTGAATTAGCCAGTATTGCCCAAGGCAGGGGCAGTATCATTTCTTATGTAGATTAATGGTTATGTACAAGAACATGTCTCCTTGTTTTGTGATTTTGTCCTTAAAAAATCAGATATGATATATTATACATGTATTACAAACTGGCTTGTTATTGGTAATATGGCAATCCTCATCTTTAATATTAACATCGTTTCTAATAGAATTTCAAAAAATAAAGACAAATAAATACGTAAAATTGTTGACTTTCGCTAATTAGAAAAACAAAGTCACCTATTGTAAAAATGTATTAAGCAATATAAAGAAACATGCACAGTATACATCGTTGAATAGTTATAAATGTGAATCGTGATGACTTATTATTTCAAATTCAAATGAATAATTTGCTCCAAACGCTTTCATAAATATACAAAAATAGAACATAATTATAATGCTCCTTGGAACACATATGAAATTTCAGGGTAATATATTGTTACGATGTGTTTATTATACAGTTCATGCCCCTTGTGGCTGAGTGCGTGCCTTTAATGGTTAATGTATTCAAATTACAGCCACCGTTTATCCGTGAGTGATCGTAAGGGTCGCTTCAGCAGGGGAGGCGGTTGTGCCGAAGATTGTAACACCCGCGTTTGGCCAAATTCATCTTTCCAGTTTCGGCGCCATATGACCTGTACTGTGTTAGTGCGCCGTAAAACAAAACAAGCAATTAGGTTCTAATCATTTATACAATTTTTGACCGGTTTAACGTGTTATTCACTTTTCAAAGATATGATACTGAAAATGGAAATATAATGTATACACTATTATAGTTCGGTTGGAGGCTACTCTGTAATTCTGTCCTTTGTTTTAGGAAATTAGTAATTTATATTGTATTACCTTTACCTAAATTTTGAATACGAGATCAAATTGGTAAAGACAATGTGAAGGTATTGATTGCACCGGCTGCACTGCTTGTTAATGGTCGTATCACTCGCAATATCTTCCCGGATCTTCACGACGTTCTCTAGGGAATTTTATTTAGAATTACCGACGTGCTCCAACGGATATGTGATTCTCTTGAATCAAAATGCTCGCCAAGCATGTAATGTATATAGTTCATCCCATGTCCCATGATATTCGAGGGTTTGACGATGGCCCCGCCCCGTTCAGCCATCTACATAAAGGCAAGGGTATCCGCATTCGGCTACAGATAAAACCTTTTTTCCGGAAGATGACGTCTTGGTAACCCTATGCAGCAATATTCAAGCAAACTTCGAAACACACAACGACACGGTCTATCCGTCACAGGATAAAAAGTTATGAAAGTGAAAATCACGATTAGGGGTTTCCGAGAACGGTATGCTAAACACTAAGATTTTCATTTCATGTCCATTTTTATTTCAAAATGAAATATTTGTTAGTTTTATTAAGTGTTTGGACTTGCATTATTTTGAGAAAAATATGTGTATGCTTTTCAGCCGGATACTTGGGATGTCATCTAACATATTTGAACGACTCTTTAATTATATTTCATCATTTATAATTTAGTTTATATGAACAGCTTTATAGGTCCCTCGTTTGGTATTTATTATAATCAAATATAATTTATGCTAGTGATTGTCAAATAAGTCTCATAAAGTTAGGTGTTGAGTAGTTATAAATTGTCTTGAAATCAAACTATGAAGGCAAACTACACTTTTCAAAATATCACGATGTTTAGATTATCATTTAAATTCATTTAGTTCAACTTACCTAAGATTGATTACTGCGTTAACTACAAAAAGAGACGCTTTCTATTATCAGACATCAATAGAGTTAATTAAACAGAGTCTGCAATTTATATTGATATTTTCAGTGATACTTAACATTTCTATTCACCTGCTCTCAAAATAATTTAAAGTAAAATTAACAAACTTTATGGCAAAACCAATTTGTTGTAAGTGTTACTTAGCAATTATATGTTTTACTGGAATTTTAGGTTAATAAGAAGCAAACATATTTCGATCTATAAAACTTGTAATCAAATTAAATTCTTAATTAAAATACTTTATAATATGTTTTAGAATTAAATTATATATAGCATATATTTGTTACATGAATTGACAAAATACATTTATGAATTTTGATATTTTTTGCAAGCCAGGATAGGTAATTGTATAAAATTGACAAAATACAGAATAATATTAGTTTGTCATTTTAGAAACATGAAGTTTGAGAACCTACTGTAATGCAAACTGGGAGCGACATTCATTCGTATTGAATATTTCAAAACCCTGACTATGCTAAAGTGTGCCACCATTAAAACGTTAAATCAAATTTAAAAATGATTAGGACCGATAGGAAAACAAATATTTGTTTTCTTTGTAAAGCTGTTCTATTTATAATTAAGCAGTGTGTAGGAAAATAATGTGTTGAAATTTTCTCTTGAATATTTGTTTTCGGTGCTCGACGTCATAGAAAGTTTTGACAATATAATTCAAATATCTTCTTCTTTGTCTTCGTCATGTAATATTCAATGTGACACTTTCGTGCCATTCCATGAAAAACGTTGTATGTTCCCCTAGTAAAAGAATGTGAGTGCCCTTAACAAGAAAACAGTGGGCGGAACTAAATAACATGGAAATTTGAAAGGGGATCAGACTGCTTACAAATTCTGCGTGACACTACAATCTTAATATGGCGATAGGGGTTTAAAGATAATCAAACCGTTTACAACTATCTCTCTCTATCAGGAATTATATGTTATATTCAATAATGTTGTAAATTTATTCGATTGCAGAATTTATTCTGTTAATGTAGACCCTGATCCCCTTTCAAAATTCCATTTTATTTAGTTCAGCCCATTGTTTTCTCGTTTAGGGCACACGCTTTTTATTACTTTGGGATCATACGCCGCTTTTCATGGAATGGCACGGAAGTGTCACATTGAAGGTTCCATGATAACCGCCGTATGAACACATCTGCGGATGTTTCTAAATTCAAAATTTTACTACTTCATGTTTAAATGTTGAATTCTGCTTAAGCAGGTGCTAGGGGGCGTGGACGGTAACTTGGACTCAATCAAACCGAGTCTGCAATTCTTATGTTATTTTGTTGTGATTAATGCTTCCGAGGGATCACTTTGTTTCCAGAATTTTGCACTTTCCAGTACCGTCCATGAACAGGCTCAATCAAACCGAGCCTGCAACATTTTCAATTTTGCCGTGTTGGGCTTTCTTTAGGGATTCTGTATTTATCTATTTTCGATTTCAAAAACGTTTCATGGTTGTGGAGAAATTCTTTCAAACAACATGCATGGTACAATCGTTGTAGTATTTATAGATTTGTAGATTCTCTAATTCATACTGTGCTTCAAGATCGAAGCTTGAGAAAGATTTCAAACGGAAGAACCACAATAACCACTTGAAATGTGATGTATACGTCCATTGAGATCAATTTTGCATGCAATAAAATAATCAAAAATAAGCATTAGTTATCAACTCGTTGTAGACGAAATTGTTAAATGCCTTTGGAAAAAATGTCTTTTAATTCTGAATCAATATCTAAATGCCTTACTCCTCGTTAGAAAACGTTATCAATTAACTCTATTAAATGAAGATAATCAAATCGCTTATGGTCCTGTTAAACTTTTACGAATTAGATATTCCTTTTTCAAGCAATTTATGCTCAGGAACACAAGGTTATGCCAAGTAACTAACAGAGTTTCATCGTGAAAGAAATCAACTTTACGTTTCATGGAAACTTTAATAAAATATGTTCTTGATTTTGATATTTAGCCAGAAATCTTATATGATAATAATAATAATAATAACACGACAAAATTATACCTTACATTTTGTTATCTCTTATATTCGACAATATTCACTAACTCTCAAGTAGCGATAGTTAGGAGATTATCTCGAAGCGTTGAAATAGAAAATCGTTAAATATTAGCGCTTTCGTTTATTCATTGAGTTTTAAATAATATATTATAATGCATTTTATACTTAACCACCTTCGTAAAGCTGCATTCAATGACATCGTCTAGCGTCATGATACCTTAACGTTTTTACCTTTTCTGTCATCTCAAGGTTGTTATTAACTAAACACACATGAGCGGTACATTTAACAACAATCATAATTACCTGAGTACATTAATATAGAGAGAGGAAAGGAATCCAAAATGAACGCCTGCAACGAAAACATGAAAATGTTGCAGACTGGGTTTGATTGAGCCTGTTTATGGTCGGTAATTGAAAGTGCAAGTTATCGTACCCACTTTTAGCACCGCCTTAAGATTAGTCAACATATAAACATGAAAATGGCGACATTAAACCTGCTAAAGTCTAGTGTTCACAAAGCATCCAACAAGGCCTGAGTGCAATCGTAACTCTAAGATATTCTGGCGTAAGAGGTATAATGCCTATAAATTGTCTACGGAATTCTGCTACAGGGAGTAATGTTATCTACTTCTTTTGTGCAGTGCCGCAGGTGGGTTGAAGTTATTAGACACTTTATTGAATAAGCGATAGTAAACATGTCTTCATATTGTGTCAAAATGACGTATATCCAAGCGCACTGTTGTAGAATACCTAAGGTCAGTCATCATCTGTTATTTATTATTGAATTTTTCACTGTCTTTACAGCTCCTGTCGTTATATTTAAGATGTACAAATTGGCTATCGTTGTTGGTTATCTTTCTGTTATATTCATATTATTACAGTACAGTATCTGCAAACAAACACCTTTAATGGGGGAAAGGGTAACCATTTTGTTTCTTGCTGAAAGGTTATGCTCTTTTTAGATGATAAATTCGGTGTTAAATTTCAGTTTGGTGGCTTTGGTTCTTTTGTTGTAAAGAGAATATTGCCCTAGAGAGGTAAACAATATATTGCATGAACTATTTCCCCAAGTCTTTATTTTTTCATATGGTTATTCAAAGAAAGAAATCAATTTTATTAATAATTAAGTTGTATTAGCAACCAACAAATGAGTGACATCTTATTTCTTAACAGTTTATGCCTATTCGAATGTTATGCTGGTTTTTCCCTAAAAATGAATGATTTGTTTAAAGTTTCAAATTTGTAGGTGGTGTTATTTTATTTCGTCATTACTTGGATAAGAGTGGTCAATATAGAGCTTCTTAATATTGATCACAATCATTAAATGAAATAATAACTCTAAATTGAGACAATTCATCTTACATTAGTATGTATGTGAATTGTGCAGTTTCGTAAACCATGTAAACGTTTGATACTGAAACAAGAAATTTTATTGTATAACCTTTCTCAATTGAGTAAACTATCATTTTGAAAGTAATCACACTATTTTACTAAACATCAACCAATCTGTAGACTATTGTACAGATACAAATGTAAAGAACCAATAAAAACAATTTAAAGAAAGTGAAAAAATCACAAGAAATTTTAAAGAAATATATTTATAATTACAATGTATTTTTAATTTGTAGGTTTGGGTTAAAACTTTGGGTGCGAATCTTTTATCAACAATAGACTAACCTTTGTATCTACTATATATTTCCTTATTGTAATGGTGGAAATTAATTTCCCTACCTCATTTAATATTTAAATATGCGTAACGGTTATTAAATTCGGAACGCATGCATCAGAAACTGTATGCCACAGGTCGGAACTTGACCCTCGAGACACTTCGAACACCGTTTTGTGGCTTTACCTTCTAAGATATCTAGCCGCTTACACATATTTTTTAAAATATTAAATAGTTTTCAACCATGCTAATTTGAAATTGGGTTCTGAATTATTTAGAGTTACAGAGCAATACACCCTTATTGGCCACCAATGCCGTATGGTTGTTCTATAATGTAAGAATGACTGTTTATGTTTGTAAAATGCATACACGAACGCCCTGATAATTTAAATAGATAAAGAGGAAATCTTTTTTGGCGTAAACCAAAGAAATATATCTATTGAAATGAATATCTATAGCGTCGAAATAAATAAATCGTTAATGCAAGGATACATGATAATGAAACATAATGAGTAACAACAATTACTGCAAAGGACATGCCCAAACGGCTTGATAAAGGGGGACAATTTTTAGCGTAAACCAATAAATATATTTATTAAAGTGCGAATGCGTGAGATGGTATGTTCGGGAAGTTTGTAAAAACTGAGGTCCGGCAAGCAAATTATGTCCAAATATAAAAGTAGTACTTCGTTGTTGGGATTGAATAGGTGATGAAGGAGGAATGATATAGGTTTATTGCATGTACTCGTATATTGGGCTGTGATTGAATAGATGATGAAGGAGGAATGATATAGGTTTATTGCATGTACTCGTATATTGGGCTGTGAAGAAAAAAACATATGTAACCCACAAATAACAGGCAATAACACAATATATACATGTTTGCAAATACGAAGACAAAATGATACATAATGATATTCGTAATACATTTAATATCAACCGCATAGGTGATGAAGGAGGAATGATATAGGTTTATTGCATGTACTCGTATATTGGGCTGTGAAGAAAAAAACATATGTAACCCACAAATAACAGGCAATTACACAATATATACATGTTTGCAAATAGGAAGACAAAATGATACATAATGATATTCGTAATACATTTAATATCAACCACATGTCATGTATGTAACAAAATTACATTATTTTCAAACGCCCATGAGGTCCTTAGTTAAGTTAGGTTGTTATAATGGAAAAAGTAAATTTCAACGTTAAACCAATGTATCTCATTTGTTTGTTAACTATCTGGCCAAAAATAGCACATGTATTGCATTGAAGTGAGAAATGATGTAATAAATCATATACTATCTAATGGTCTTCGAAAAAGTTTTAATTCATCTTGATATATAATATTTTTAGCCAAACAGGAAATGAAATCGATTTAATTTGAACGTATTTAAACTCATTTATTTCAATCATTTTAATATCCAAGAGTAATTATAATTCATCAAAAAGCTCAACATAATACATATCAGTTTTATGTTATGAAAAAGAATTTGTAAATGATTAAACTATAAAACCGGCCAAATTGATGAATCAATAAATGTTATTAAATTGCTGTTATGCAATGTGAGTCCATAAAACATCCATTTATTGCTGACTACATTAACTTGTCTAAATGCATAAAATAATGTGATTATTTTCATATTACGTTATATGTAAGAAATTAACAACCGTTGTTATTTACTTCAAATAGGCATGATCATTCTGAGCAATGCTCTTTGTTCTTATTTCCGATATTTGTTTTATGCAGAGATAGTTAACAAAAGGCTAATTAAGTCGTAACTCAAAATGACAGGTAATATATTTGCTGTACAAGGAGGAAATTATACATCGGAAATAAACAGTCTATATGTGTCTGCAAAAGATTCTGACATCTTTAAGTTTTTCCAAATACTTCTAACACATCGGGACATGAATATTTATAACAATGTAGTCCTTTGATTGGTTGAAACAAACAAAATATGTTTTAACACGTTAAGGACGAAGAACGTTAACAATTCAAGTTAAAACCAGTAATTGTGTAACAGTTACATGAAATATCAGATAGATTACTACTGACAAGTAGTCGCTTCCGTTCTCATAATAGAGTACACTAGCTTTGTCTGACACATTGATCAAGAACTTTAACACATACCCGTGTCTTTTTTGTGACTAAGCATAAAGAATATCGCGCGGTAGTGTATATTATAATTTATAAAGCATTTTGACAAGTTATATGACCTTATATAAACGGTTGTGTGTATATATAAACAGAGTCCCAAGGCGTAAAAAAACGTTTATATACGATCATTTATCCTGTACATAATCTTTATAACGATTTTATAATCCTTCAAACATCCCTTATTTGAGAAAAAAAAACACTTTATAAATCAGATATACGTATATCTAGTAAAGTTTTAAATCGTTTATGCAATGACAACATTAAAGACATTTTCTACAGTTTTTTATCCTTTCATAGAATTTTATAACATATAAAAACATGTGTTGACGTGTTGGATTTTTTTTGTAAAATGGCAGTTTCCAAAACTATCAAAATAGCCACATTTTGTATTAAAAAATAAAACATGTTTAAGACAGATTAATACGCACAACAAGCACAATTTTATACAAAGATAACCTAACCATATGATTTGAATGAAAAAAAAATGATAATCTGAATATATTCTTTTAACATAAGAGTTTATCAAGTTTCTTAGCTGAACAAAAAAAGAGAAAAATAAACTTGAATTATGTAAACTATCAAAAATGAGAAAAATTTGTTTCATAGAATTTTCTAATTTTTTCTTGTATGATAAGTAAAATTTAATGATGAATTCATAAATAAAAATAAATGTTGACGTGTTGGATTTTTTGAAAAATGGCAGTTTCAATTGTAACCGTAAATATCTCAAATGTGTCAAAATAGCCACAATGTTATAAAAAATGTATTAGATAGCTTTTTAAACAACAAGTAAACATGAATTTGTAAATAATTAAAGATATCGAAAAATGTTTTTATACAATTTTCTAGATTTTTGATATATCAAGTAAAATATTATGTTGAATTCAAAAATAAAAGATATATGTTGACGTGTTAGATTTTTTATGTAAACGGGCAGTTTCCATTGTTACCGCATATGCAGACTGTCAAAATAACCACGTTTTCCTAAGCACTATCGGTGTTATGTCAGATGCATAAACAACAATATAAATTTCTATTTCTTTTGAGGTTATATGATGTAATGAAGTAAATGATACTGAAAATGTTTTTAAAACAAGTTATATGAGGCAATATTATTTCTCCACTTAACTAACATACGGGAACAGTAAGCAAGTATTCTGAGAAAAAAAATGAAAATGAAAATTTGAACATTTCTTGAAAATCCTTTTTTTTATTCAACTTTTTTTAAAAATATATCAGTTTAAACTTATTTGTCCACTTGTCTGCCAGTAATCAAGTGGTGACTCGCTTTTGTCACTACCATTAGTGACTAGGGTTACGCGCGCGGAATCATCATGAAAGTTGTCGAGAAATCTTTTATCTGATGTTGTCTAAATGACCCTGTTATTTTTTGACCCGTTCTACTGCTGAACATTTTGAAATATTGATACTGTATGAACTACTCATTATTTGTTTTGTAGCCGAAATTTAATACAATTATCCGAGTACTATTCAACTTTTTCGTTTTTAAGAGTAATTATCCGTGATTATCTCACTTGGATGCACATGACGTTGCGGACAAAATACTTCCGGCAGATGATTTCGAACATTTTTATGTTTTAAATCAGCAGGCTTCCAGAAGATAATAAATAATAATAGCGTCGTACTTATATTAAAAAACATTTTATAGTTTAAAGAAATAGAACTGACACTTCAAAATGTTCATATTTTAACATTCTGACTCTGAAAACAAACAGTTTCCCTTTTACGCCAACGGGATATACCATCATTTTTTATCTTACGGAATTCTTTCTCCCGGGTTTTGTTCTTGTACCACGTGATTGTATAGGACAATATCGCGACTAGTGATCCGGAACGCAGGAAAACTGTGATCGTGTCAAACATAGATTGAAACGAATAAACAGTTTTGGTTTTGCAGTACTTTTTGGCACTACAAATTATAATTGATTAATTGTATAGTATATATGATGACCAATAATAAATCGATTTAAACTTTAGCTTAAAACATGATTAGGGTCTACTCATTGACGAAAAGTGATATACGTCAATCTGGAGGCGAGTGGCTTTAAAGGTATTGTTTGTTTGCTAGCAGCTTGTATAGTCGTTTACTTTTTCACCATAGTTCTATCATATTGAGGATTGATTTTAGACTTCACAGAGACATAGTGGAAATATATATTGTCTCTAAATTGCCTTATTACAACTGTCAACATTAAGTTTATCGATTGCCTTACAGTGCATCTAGTTTTAATGAAGTAGAAATGTTGCGAAACATTTCGTTATTGTTGCAGACCCAGTTTGATTGAGCCTTTTGTTTGTTTATTTCATTTTACGCATTTTCCCAACAGTATTTCAGTCATCTAGGCGGGTAGTTTCCTAACCACCGCCCCTGGAGAGTTACACCAGTACTAGACTATTCTCCGCGCTAAATACCAACGCATCTCCCGGGGATCGAACCCACGCCAGAGAGGTAACTGAATTAGAAGTCATCGACTCTAACCCCTCGACTACGGAGGCGGTTGTTTATTGAAATAGTGGTAAATGCAGGATACTATCTACGCCACTTAATGCCCTGCCCGTTAGAATTACGGCAATAAATGCAATAAACAAAATTCCGAAACAGACAAACTTAGTGTAGACAAAATTAAGGTTTAACTAAGAAGTATTTAATAACTATACGCCATGAGAATTATTCATATTAAGCATGTCATCTCCAAATTAGCACATTTTCAGTTCAATGAATCAGCTTTAGATTCGTTAGGTTTATGAAATTATGTTACACAACTTTTGGTTTATATCAACATGATTGTTTCAGATAATATATTTCATTTACTAATTAAAACATATTCAACTCATTTGCATATAATCTGTTCAATTTGAGCGGTTTGCATGACTTCTCTATGAAGTGGAATTACCTAAAATATATCAGAATTTGTTTTCAAAGTTCTGCTAAGATTAGTTTTGCAATGCAAATTATACTTTCAAAGCACGTTGATTAGAATCTAAGCAAATATAATCTCCCATTTAAGCCACGGGACAGTTCGTTATTGTAACAGTAATTGCGGAAGCCGTTCATTTTATACAGACAAAAGTCTATCGATAAAACATTACTACTGTACATTTCTCGTCGTTTCCCTGAGTCACATCTTATATATTTATATTCAATAACAAATTATTCCTGCAGAAGGATAATTAAATTTGTAGAGAAAACAATAATATCTAAGTTCAATATCCTGAGAATTTATTTTTTACTAAAAAGAAGATTAAGCGACATATATTTGAAAACATTGTCTCTAGGTGCATGTTATATCTTTTTGCGTGCAAAATATATAATTTAATAAGTTTCAAACAACGTTATCCATTAAATGGTCTGGTTTTCACCTTCTGAGAAATAAATATAAATTACGGCTTTGTTAGCCGCGAGGTAGTTAAAATGAATGGTTACCAATTTCTATCCGCCTGGCGTCTGGTATAGTGGTAGGAGTTGGGAGGTACATGGTATGCAAGCAAAAGGTGTCTCATAAGTCAGAAATGGCTTGCCCTTTCAGTAGGGGTGACACTATAATAAACAAGACCTTTACCTTTACCTTTTATAAGATCATGCATATTTTGCATTTGTCTGTGTTAAAGTTAAAATCATAGAAACGGAGGAGATTAAGTTAAATAATCTATACTAGTTAAAATATCGGTCAACATTTCAAACGAATTCAAAAAGAGTTCAAATTGTGTTCAAAAGCTCAGTCGCATTAATCTTCAACATATTTCATAAGATGGAATGACTAAATAACACAATAAATAAGTCGTTGACTTTGTGTTCCGTGGTGTTAGTACGAATACAGGAGGATAATGGTTCCACTCTCGTACATAGCGAATATTTTTGGTATTTATATACGTGTGTCTCATATTTAAAATTGCATAGAACCTTCAATGTGACAGTTTTGAAAAAAAGGCGTATGTTATAAAGTATGTATTCTCGAGAACGGCAAAAGGATGGACACAGCAAAGCAAAATGGAAGAGATGGCAAAATTGACAATGTTGCAGACTCGGTTTGATTGAGGCTGCTCATGAAGCCTTTTTATCATAGATAGACGTAAAAAGTAATTAAAAAAAACATTGATCATATCATGAAGTTGATTGGTCATTATTCAGCTAGGAATAAATGGAACGACGCAATAGTAATTTCAAAAAAGAAGATGTCAAAATTACCACAAACACACACATCATGTCGTGCTGAAAGATATTTAAGGAACAAATTTAACATCTTGTTATAACAAATTGGGTTTTCACAGTAAGCAGCAGTATGAGAAATTGAGCAAGAAAACTGGTAGGAAAACCAGATAAACATATTAAATTGAACTGGAATTAATAAGAGGAAGACAGAAATTAAAACACATTTTCTGAAAAAGCGTCAATTACTTGGGAAACTATTTCTCAATTAGACAGTGTTGCCTCCAAGCAAGGACAGTATCATTTCTTATGTAGATTAATGGTTATGTAGAAGAACATGTATCCTGGTTTTGTGCGTGTGTAAAGTACCAGTCTGGTATCCACGCCTAGAACATTGCATAATGTACACTGTATTTAAACTTGCTTTCTATTCATTATTTGACGATCTTCAATAAAATATTTACATACGTATATCGTATAAACAGTTTAGGTAGCAATTGTAAAATAATAGAAAGCATTAGGAAATTGTATATAACAATAACATATGAACTTACCGTCTTAAAGTGATCAACAAATATATAAACCATTACCAAAGATACGTATATTAAATAAAATGTTCAATGAATTTTTATATGCTTATCCGATTGTATATCAAATACGTCTTCGAATTTTATATTAAAAGTGGTAAGTTCGCAGTATGCTTATCCAAGTGGTGGGTGCACAGGTCGAAGTAAAAACAAATATTTATATCTGCCATGATTGTGTTCAATTGTATTTTTATTATGCAACATTTATCAACATTGCACGTGATCCACGGACATATCTATAGATATAGTTCGGAATATACCGATTTTGTTCAAATTGTAAAATGATTGGTAAGTCTTTTTATGATCGATAGATCCCTACTCTGACTTTTTATTTGAATAACAATAGATTTAAGCACAAACACTGACATGTGCTCTATTGTTAACAAATAGGTTGTGGTGAAATTCTTATTGTACCAACTAATATGATAATTTGAATTAGACAGGTCAGGGATCTTTGCATTTAGGTAATCCCGAACATTTTTAAATATCAATTATTGGTTAATAACCATTATAACAGTCAATCCTTTGCAATATATATTACTTATCCAACTTGACAACAACACCTGAGCACAATCTTACTTAAACTTAACGGTCTTTGGTTTTACAAAGTTGTTACTTTTGATCTAAAACGCTTAACAAATATATTAAGGGCATTGTTACGATATCCGTTTATAATATAGTTTGGAAAACAGTTTTGTTTCATTTGTTAACTAGCATAACATGTTCTTTACTGTTCATAGATATAAATACATGTTGAAATCAAATATAAAATTTATACAATTGTTAGTTTGTAGTACTGTTGAATTGCATTGCAATACAGTCTTATGTTTTTGTTTTTTGTACATTTCTTAAGGAAATTAATTGATATATTTGATTATCGTAAGATGAAAATGACAGTCTGGCTGGCATAATTGTGATATAAATCTTTTAAAACATGAACATGTTCTATTTTTTACGCTAAATAGATTTTATACAACTTTGCTAACATCAAACCTTGCCGGAGGAAAACAATTTAATGTTCATTTCGTGACTTTTAATGTTATTTTAAGCTCTATGAGAGCTAGTTTGCATACCATAAATGTATTGCAATGTTATTATAAAGGATATCAGACTTTATAAGTAGGATTCTAAGAGCCTTGTTAAAAATAATTTTGTACTTGCTTCTGCATTTAGAAGTGTTGATTGACATACACATTTTTAGAACAAAGTCATTCAGTTTTTATCATCTTGCAACCTTAACATTGGATACTGGAAATCATAATCATTCTGATGCTATATTATTCGTGTATTGAATATAATATGTTTCTATTGACGCAAAGAAAAGTAAGTAATACAAATAAGTCATCAATAGAAAAACTTAAATAGTAAGTTATACAAATAGTTGATCAAAAGAAAAACTTAATGTCTACTAAATATGTCTGATCAACCGATATTATCGTGAAGAAGGCGGTTTCTTTCTAAATCGAGTGATAACATATGATGAAACGTGGATTCACTTTTTTTTAACCGGAAAGCTAACGTCAGAGTTCTGTCTGGAATCATGGATCTTCCTTACCTTCCCTTACAAAGGCGATAATATCCAAGTCAGCCGGGAAGGTTATTGCCATTGTATACTGTGATACATGCGGTGTAATGCTAAATCACTTTGTTTCTCCGAAAACGACAGTCATCTGGAACTATTATGCAACATTACTTAGACCGGAACTTATGGCGGTAATAAGGAGAGAGCGGCCACATCTACTTAGGTCCGGATTCAAATTCCATCGGTTTATGTATTTAAAGATGGAAAAATCCTTTACATAAGTCAAACAAGTCAATATGTGTATTTCTTGTGTTCAGTATAATGAATGCTTCATACTAAGTTAGGACTATGTTATCAAATTCAACTGATGTATATTTAAAACAAATAAAGTACCGTGTTTATGAAGAAATGACTGCTGTCCTACAATCAACTTAATAAAATTTTACTATATTGATATGAAAAAGACAAGTTTGTAATTCTTGAAAAAATATATAATTGTATCTTCTCTATAACAACCTACATGTACTACATTATTTAGCTCAAATTTGTTAAAATTTTTCGTGAAATTATAAAATAGTATGTAGAACACACAAAGATAATAGAATCTTTATCAAGCTATATTTTTGCCTTTGAGAATAAATCATCAGTTACCTAAATAGGTTGTCCCACAAAGGATTTGTCTTAATATATACAGAGAAGACGTGCAAATTTAGATTAGGTCTTAATGGCCCTTTATAACTTCCTTTAGATAATGACTAATTTACATTTCATTGTTATATCAATTGGCGCCGACTTGTATTCATGTGGGACATAATAAAAGGTTCAATGACGTTTAAGAGTGCCAAAATTGCATTTCTTCAAATTGATTACTTAGATGATGTTATGAATATGAATTTGTAAAGTGGTAAAACAGACTGCATAACATTTTAATATAGCTGTGATGCACTTAAATTCAATCCAATTGAACAAACAGATAAATGTGTGGTCATACAAAATGAGCTTATATCAATACTACTATTACTTAAATGTGTTTCTTTGTATTCAGTTTTATGATAGGTTTCCCATTAAATCACGGGTTTAAATATCTGTTCAGATCAATAATTGATTCACCGCTTGGAATACTGGAATACATATATAATCATTTGTTTCCATTTAGACCAATTTTAAAAGCCTCTTGCTGTGCAATATAGAGCTTCCTATTATTGTCAAAAAAACTTATCTTGGTTTGTAAAGAACTCTTACGAATTGAAAATTGTTGTTCTGTATTATCATCTATTCATCGGTAACCATGAATTCACGGAGCGCTAAGTGTGTATAATTATAGATCCAAGTTGTTGCTTTCTTCCTCTCCAGAAGTGTCATTAATTTCTCTTACTGTGTTTCTGTCATCAACCATTAGCTTTGCTATATCTTTCCTGAACCACTGACTCGACCTTTCAATTTTATATTACACGCTTGCGGTGATGTTTTACTTGTTGTGGATATCTTGAATTAGTCATTTGAACTCTTTCTGCTTTCGATAAAATTAGAATATTGGATCCTGATTCTTTCTGCTTACACTATCCAGATATTCTTTTGTTATTAGACTTGTGAAAAAATATTTTGCTTAAGCTTTGATTCGTTTGTTTTCAATGATAATTTTGCAAAATATTACAAATGTCTTAGTTAATGCTTGATGTACTGCTTGGAGTTTAAATCCCGTCATTATGTTTAGTGTCTACACTGACTTTTACAGTATAAATAGTGCCTTTTCTAACATAATAAATTGAAATACTCATCTCCAGTCGTATACATATCAAGAATTTAAATTGTCTACTGCACAGAAACGTTACGTCGTCCTGCAATGTCGCAAATGTCTTAAAGTTATTTTACACTTTTTTGAATAAGGGAAAGAAAACATGTCCAGACATCATGTCAAATGATGTATAAAACTGTTTAATTTCTCAGGCCATGATTTATAATTTCCATTTAAATTTCTACGTATAAGGAAATATCATTGTATTAATGAAAATGAAAATCAAAATATATAAAATACCTATAGCTCTTATGTTAAGTACCGTTACGCGATAGTTATCATACGTTATATAACCAAATATAGGATTAACTCATGTTTTTCCGTGTTATAACGTCTGCAGAGTCCCGAGGATCGGTTGGTGCCCGGTGAGGCAAGGGCTCCATCAGTTCCATGCGTCTTGTTTTCTGAACGAAACTATTTGCTCACTTACTAAATATTAAGCTGGCGAAAAACAAAAGCATTTACAAGTTTTCCAAGAATATCGTCTAGCCTGTTTGTTGTTTATAATAAGGCGTGGTCATCGACGATGTCGTTTGCGAAATATATTATGAAATCACTTCATTAAATCGGTGCTAAACTATACGTTATCTTATTTGTTTGTAATAAAAAAAGAAATGAAAATAATAAAAATCACTTTTTTATTCGAGTTTTATTTGTTAGGGTATAAGATGAAATTGTAGAATTCAAAGGCTCATAATAATGACAATATAAAATAGATAAATACAGAATCCCTAAAGAAAGCCCAACACGGCAAAATTGAAAATGTTGCAGGCTCGGTTTGATTGAGCCTGTTCATGGACGGTACTGGAAAGTGCAAATTACAATAGTTATTGAAAAAAGTCCGTTGGAATGGGCGGGGCTTATTTTTGCTAACCTGATATGGAAAATAATTATCGGGCAGTTACCATAACAGTTGCATGATAAATAGAAACAATATGCTTTTGCCTTTTGATATCAATTTCATCAGGCTCAGCTGATATGGGCAGAAAAAGCTCGTCTAGCTTTACCGGACCCTACATATGCGCATAGGTAATACCGGGTTATAACAAAAGATCGTGACCCTGTTAACACACGGTTTTAGTCCCGTTAAAACGTGGGCAAAGAGGGAAAATTACCGATTTCATGCTATAACACTTTATATTACATTAAACGTTTTAGGCAAAGTTAAACATAAGGGAAGGTTAAAATTCAGGCCAAGCCGCGAAAAAAGCGGATATTAGCGATGTAAAAATGTGAATTAACATAATATGATGTTACCATTTTTTTGATTACCAAAACATGTGTCTTTTATTTGAGAAAATATATTAAACATTGTGACGACAGTTTTACTGGTGTGATTTTTTATTATATCTATTTCGTTTTCTTCCCTATTATTTTTTACATAGTACATATTTGTTAAATCACCAAATATCATGAAGGAAATTACTGTTAACATGTGTTATGTTAAATGATGCAAGCTGTTAATTGACGCATTGATTGAGTGTTTGCAGGCAGGAAAATGCATGACCTTTATTCTAGAGCATTTCATACATATGAAGTGAAATTACCTACGATATTTCAGAATTTGTTTTCAAAGTTCTGCTTATATTAGCATTGCAAATTGCACTTTCAAAGCACGTTGATTAGTAATTAAAGCAATTATTATCCCCCATTTACGCCACGGGACAGTTCGTTATTATAACAGTAATTGCAGAAACTTGTTATAAAAGCCGTTCATTTTATACAGACAAATGTCTATCGATAAAACAATACTAATGCATATTTCTCGACGTTTCCTTGAGTCACATCTTATATATTTATATTTGATAACAAATAATTCCTGCAGAAGGATAATTAAATCTACAGAGACAACAATACTATCTAAAAGAAAGTCATATCATCCACTATCATAAGAAGTTATTTTTTACTGTGGACAAATAAAAATATATCGACATTTGTTTTACGACATTGTATCTAGGTGCATGTTATATCTTTTTGCGTGCAAAATATATAATTTAATAAGTTTCAAACAAAGTTATCCATTAAATGGTCTGGTTTGCACCTTCTGAGAAATAAATATAAAAACATGCATATTTTGTATTTGTCTGTGTTAAAATTATAATCTTAGAAACGGAGAAGATTAAGTTTAATAATTTATACTAGTTAAAATATCGGTAAACATTTCAAACGAATTCGAAAAGAGTTCAGATTGTGTTCAATAGCTCAGTCACATTAATCGTCAACATATTTCAAAAGATGGAATGACTACATAACACAATAAATAAGTTACAATATATTCTGACAGGTGCGGATTGAATCCTTTCTTTGACTTTGTGTTCCGTAGTTTTAGTACGCATACGGGAGGATAATGGTTTCACTCTCGTACATAGCGGATATATTTTGGTATTTATATACGTGTGTCACATATTTAAAATTGCATAGAACCTTCCATGTGAAAAACGGCGTATGTTATAAAGTGTGTATTCTCGAGAACGGCAAAAGAATGGACACAGCAAAGCAAAATGGAAGAGGATAACAGATTATGAAATAGAGAAAAACAGAATCCCTGAATAAAGCCCAACACGGCAAAATTGACAATGTTGCACACTCGGTTTGATTGAGGCTGTTCATGAAGCTTTTATATCATAGATAGACGTATAAAGTAATTAAAAAAACATTGATCATATCTTAAAGTCGATTGATCATTATTCAGCTAGGAATAAATGGAAAGACGCAATAGAAGAAAAGAAGATTTCAGAATTACCACAAACACATCATGTCGTGCTGAAGATATTTAAGGAACAAATTTAACATCTTGTTATAACAAATTGGGTTTTCACAGTAAGCAGCGGTATGAGAAATTGAGCAAGAAAACTGGAAAGAAAACCAGATAAACATATAAAATTGAACTGGAATTAATAAGAGGAAGACAGAAATTAAAACACATTTTCTGGAAAAGCGTCAATCACTTAGAAAGTATTTCTCAATTAGACATTGTTGCCTCCAAGCAGGGACAGTATCATTTCTTATGTAGATTAATGGTTATGTAGAAGTACATGTATCCTGGTTTTGTGCGTGTGTAAAGTACCAGTCTGACATCCACGCCAGAATATTGTATAAGGTTTACTGTATTAAAACTTGCTTTCTATTAATTATTTGACGATCTTCAATAAAATATATACATACGTATATCGTATTTGTTTAGGTAGCACTTGTAAAATAAAAGAAGAAAGCATTAGGAAATTGCTTTCACAATAACTTATGAACTTACTCTCTTAAAGTGATCACCACATACATAAACCATAACCAAAGATACGTATATTAAATAAAATGTTCAATGAATTTTTATATGCTTATCCGTTTGTATATCAAATGCGTCTTTCAATTTTATATTATTATTGGTTAGTTCGCAATTGCAATATTTAAAGTTAAATTATGCTCATCCAATTGGTGGGTGCACAGGTCGAAGTAAAAACAAATATTTACATTCTGCCATAATTGTGTTAACTTTTATTTTTATTATGCAAAATTTATCAACATTGCACGTGATCCATGGACATATCTATAAATATAGTTCGGAATATACCGATTTCGTTCAATTTGTAAAATGAGTAGGAAGTCTTTTTATGATTGAAATATCCCTAGGCTGACCTTTTATTTGAATAAAAATATATTTAAGTAAAATCGTTGACATGTGCTCTATTGTTAACAAATAGGTTGTGGTGAAATTCTTATTACATCAACTAATATGATAATTAGAATTAGACAGGCCAGGGATCTTTGCATTTAGGTAATCCCAAACATTTTTCAATATCAATTATTGGTTAATTGCCGTCATAACAGTCAATCCTTTGCAATATTACTTATCCGAATTGACAACAACACATCAGCACAATCTTACTTAAACTTAACGGTCTTTGGTTTTACAAAGTTGTTGCTTTTGATCTAAAACGCTTTACAAATATATTAAAGGCATTGTTACGATATCCTTTTATAATATAGTTCGGAAAACAGTTTTGTTTCATTTGTTGACTAGCATAACTTGTTCTTTACTGTTCAAGGATATAAATACATGTTAAAATCAAAAATAAAATTCATACAATTGTTAGTTTGTAGTACTGTTTAAGACTACATTGCAAAACAGTCTTTTTTGTACGTTTCTTTCTTAAGGAAATTAATTGATGTATTTGATTATCGTTAGATGGAAAATGACAGTCTGACTTGCATAATTGCGATATAAATCTTTTAAAACATGAACATGTTCTATTTTTTTTACACTAAATAGATTTTATACAACTTTGCTAACATCAAACCTTGCCGCAGAAAAACAATTCAATGTTTTTTTTTGTGACTTCAAATATTATTTTAAGATCAATGAGAGCTAGTTTGCATACCATAGATGTATTGCAAAGTTATTATATAGGATATCAGATTTAAAGAGCCTTGTTAAAAGTATTTTTAGAACAAAGTCATTCAGTGTATTTCTTATTACAACCTTAGCATTGGATACTGTATATCATAATCATTCGTAAAGCTATATTATTCGTATATTGAATATGTTTCCATTGACATAAATAAAAGCAAGAGATACAAATAATTCATCAATCTAAAAACTTAATGTATATTAAATATGTCTGATCAACCGATATTGTCGCAAAGTCAATGCCATAAACTTTAGTGAAAGTTATGTGCTTGATCTTCCATATGTCCATGCATTCAATTTAACTAGCTGGATTCACATGTTTTCACAATTTGAATATAATGTTAGCATGATTTCAGCGAAAAACATTCCTATTTTATAGTTTCCTGATAATAATAAACCGTATTTGTGACCAATTTCTTATCAAGCGGAAGCAAATTAAGAAACAAGACAATAATAATAATATTGTTCCTAGATTTTAAAATTACCATCGGCACTTCCAATAAAATACACCAAGCCATTCCAAAGTCATTTTATATAACAATATCATAGTGATAAGGGAAAAATATTTGATACTATAAAATATGAATAAATTCAATCTGCCCTATATACATAACATTTCATTACAACATAAAGACAGTATTTTGTACATCAATAACAACGACATTAATTTTGTTTGTGAGAATTTACAATTCATCATAAAAATTTGCTTTTACACTTTTCCCAAATCGATCAGTGAAATAATGAAAAAGTATCACTTGCATTGTTTATTGCTAACTGTAAGTCGAAACAAGCAAATTGGTTTTCTGAAACTTCCTAAACATAATGGTATGCATACGACTATTCAATAAGTGAAATATTGCATTTGCTTTTTTTCTTACGTAAGTAGAGATCTGTTCTATTTTGCGAGTCGTGTTACATTAAAGAATTATTTTGGACGAAGTAGGAAAATGTAAAGGAAATCATTTTTCATTAACAATATTGTAAAAAAATCCACATTTCATTCAAGGACAGATACATTACGTATGTTTTTAATATAAATTTATATATAACAGTACTGGAAAGTGCAAACTACCGTCCACAATGGGTGGAACTTAACAAAGTTGAATTTGAAAGAGAATCAGAGGTTATGAAGCCTGCATATCACAGATAAACTCTCAAACCAAAAAATAATAAAAAGAAGGCCGCACATTCTAAAGGTGATTATACAGTATTCAATTAAGGAATACTGGAACGATCCAAATAGAAAAAGCCAAATAAAGCAAGCATCTTTAGTTTTACTTTTTAACTTGCTTGAACTTTACTTTTGTTGAAAGCTCTCTTGTATTAATTGTTGAAATCCTATTGATTTTGAATTTAAAGATGGACAAATCCTTTACACAAATGAAACAAGTAACGTGTATTTCTTGTGTTCATAATAATGAGTGCTTTATTCTAAGTAATGACTATGTTATTCAACTGATTTATACTTTAAAACAAATACAGTACCGTGTTTATGAAGAAACGACTGCCGTCCTACAACCAATTTAATCAACTTTTACTTAATTGATATGCGAAAGACCAGTTTTGTATTCTTGAAAAATACCGGTATATCAATGTATCTTTTCCATAACAACCAAACAAGTACTACATTATTTCGCTCAAATTTGTTAAAATTGTTCGCCAAATTATAAATTATTATGTAGAACACACTACGCTACACTATATTCTTACAGAGTTTTTGTAAAACATACTTGTATTGCAAACTTAATGCATATCTTGCTAGGGAAACCGTTATCAAACTATATTTTTGCCTTTGAGAATAAATCACCAGTTACCTAAATAGGTTGTACCACAAAGGATTTGTCTTAATATATACAGAAAGACGTGCAAATTTAGATTAGGTCTTAATGGCCCTTTTTAGCTTTCTTTAGATAACGAATAATTTACATTTCATTGTTATGTAAATTGGCGCCGACTTGTATTCATTTGGGACAAAATAAAAGGTTCATTGACGTTTAAGAGTGCCAAAATTGCATTCCTTTTAATCGATTACTTAGATGATGTTATGCATATGAATTTGTGATGTGGTTAAACAGACTGCATTACATTTTAATATAGCTGTGATGCATTGGAATTTAATCGAATTGAGCAAACAGATAAATGTATTCATTCACAATAAGCTTACACCAATATCATTACAACTTATTTTCAACTTTATGATAGGTTTCCCATTAAATCAAGATTTTTAATATCTATTCAGAGCAATAATTGATTCACCTCTTGGAATACTGGAATACATAAATACTCATTTGTTTCCATTAAGACCGTTTGTTAAAGCCTCTTGCTGTGCAATTTTGAGCTTCCGATAATTTGTCAAAAGAACTTATCTGGGTCTGTAAAGGACTCTAACGAATTGAAAATTGAAATTGTTGTTCCGTATTATCATCTATTCATCGGTAACTATGAATTTATTGAGAGCTAAGTGTGCAAAATTATAATTTTAAATTGTTGCTTTCCCTCCTCCAGAAGTGTCATTAATGTCTCTTACTGTGTTTCTGTCATTCACCATTATCCTTTTTCTATTTCTGTCCTAAATCACTGGTTTGACCTTTCAATTTTATATTACACGTTTGCGATGATGTTGCTGTGAATATATTGAATTAGACATTGAACTCTTTCTACTTTTGATTAGAATATTTCTTAGTTATTAGACTATGTTATTTCGGCTAAGCTTTGATTCATTTGTGTAAATGAAAATTTGTCAAAATATTACACATGTCTTTGCAAAAACATTATTTTTTCTGCTTGGAATTTTAAATACCGTCATTATAATTAGTTGCTTCAATGATTGCTACAGTATAAAAGGTCCATTTTCTAACATAATAAATTGAAACACTCATCTCCAGTCGTATTATGCATACGTACGGTAGAACACCGAATGAGAATGATTTCAGCAATATATCTCTTGTATACTAAAGTACCTCGTGAATAATTATCACTTCCTTCGGGTGTGGATTGTAAAAAGCAGTAATTTAGTGGTTCGAATGAAATATTTATAAACTGGCAAATTAATGGTTTCTAAATGAATAAGGAAGTATCATTGTATCAATTAAAATCAAAATATCTAAATATATACTGCTCTTATACACTACGAGTATTTGGATGCAATCTCATGACTCCACGTTAAGCACTAGTTATCATAGGAATTCCAAAACAATTTATAGGAATAACGCACGTTTTTACGTGATATATTGTCTGCGAGTCCCGAGAAACGGTTGGTGCCCGGTAGGGCGAGGGCTTCAACAGCTCTGAAGTACACAATTTTGCGTCTAATTTTCTGAACAAAACTATTTGCTCTCTTAATTAATGATAATCTGGCGAAACAAAATAATGATTAACCAATTTTACAAAAATATCGACTAGCCTGTGCGTTATTTATAATATGACGTGGTCATCGATGATGTCATTTGCGAAATAAATGATGAAATCACTTCATTAAATTGGTGCTAAACTATTCCTTATCTCATTTGTGTGTAGTTTAAGAAGAAATGAAAATAATGAATATCACATTTTGATTCGAGACTTATAAGTAAGGGTATGACCGGGTTATAACAAAAGAGCGTGACGTTAACACACGGTTTTGGTCCCGTTAAAAAAAGAGGGAAAATGGCCTATTTAACGCTTTAATACTTTATATTACATTTAACGTTATGGCGAAGTTAAACATAAAGTAAGGTTAAATTGAGACTAAGCCGCAAAAAGTTGGATATTATCAATGTAAAAATGCGAATAAACATAATATGATGTTACCAATTTTTCAGTAACCATGACAAAATGTGTGTTTTATTTGAGAAAATGTATTGAACTTAACGACGACAGTTTTACTGGTGTGATGTTTTATTATATCTGTTTTGGTTTCTTCCCTATTACTTTTTACATAGTACATATTTGTTAAATCACCAAAATATCATGAAAGAAATTACTGCTAACATGTGTTATGTTAAATGATGCAAGCTGTAAATTGACGCATTGATTGATTGATTGCAGGCAGGGGAATGTATGACCTTTATAATAGAGACTGCACATTTCATGCACTAAACGTTGTTGTTTATTTTTATGCACCGGAATTAGTTCCGTCTTTTTTCCAAGAAATGATGTAAATGGTAGGTGTTAATCAATTAAACAAACGTACAATCGCTACGGAATATGTTTAATTGTGGTGAAATAATCGGCACAAAGCAATTATACCGATACATGATTTGAAAATTAGTTTTATCGTTAGGAACTTATACATATTTCTATTATAATTAAGTCATTGTCGACTATCCATGCGATTCTGTCATGCAAATGCATTATGTATACTACAATATGTACATACTTTTCGTAAAAATACCAAGGTGTTCCAACGATTGGATTATATCATGATGTTTCACCTATCCAAATTGATTTGAATCGATCGTATATAAAAGAACGGAAATTGCATATAAACATGCAATGCTAATGCACGTGAATGTTTAAACCTTCCTGTTATACTTATTTGTAACAGAGAGAGAAAGGAAACTATGTCATTTATCTGTTGTCCTGTGAGCAGATACAACATTAGATACAATTTAAATGTCATTGCAGACAAACATGTATTGGGTAATGCATGTGTTTCCTGCTGCACTAATGTAACATTTTCAGAAAAGGTAAAACTATTTATCACATAAACCGCGGATTTAATACTTATTTTATTCAATTCGTTGAAGAAAAAACACAACAATTTCATGCTGTAATATGATATTATTCAACTGTTTCAATAAATTCAGTATTAAACCTACACTCATTTAATATCCTCTAGAATAATTTACTTTTCATCATAAATATATGTCGGTACAATGCATAAGAAGAACATAAAGCATACAGTCAAATATTGTGTAAATACTTGGAATGCATGATTTTATAACTTTCAAACAAATTATTGTTTTGTATTTTCATTGCCCAAGCTTTGATATATCCTATTTTGTAAATGCCTAATAAAAAACTGGCAAAATTATCGCGCATACTTGCTTAATATATTGCATCTTTAGTTTCTTAAACACACCAAAAATTCGCTAAAGTAATTATACAAACAAACAATTATTCATCTTTATTAAATTATTTATCTTCAATTTCAAACAAATCTAAATAAATAATTTCGTTTGTCAATTAAAAGTTATTTATATATCACTATAATTTGTTTTCGCGAGAGATCTCATTGGCTATACGTTTTGCAAGTGTTCTTTTTAAGTCAGCATTGTTTTGTGTTCTGACCAAACAGATGATTTAATGATACATATATATAAGCACATGCGTTTGACTCGTCAGATGCAGCATAGTCATCGATATTTCTTTAAAGTTCATTGTCTAATATTGTATATGAATAATAAATGAATATCGCATGATCATGAACAATAATTGTATGTGTCATTGTTGACCATCATCTGCTTGAATACATTACTCATGGATGTTTACTGTAGAACGGCAATGTTCGTCAGAGAAATGTTGTCTGGTAAAATTAACAAATGAGTCCCATATGGTAAAACATTGCTGTAAATTATTTAAAACCTGTTTGTCTGATTTCTTGAAAATTGAATGTCCTTGAAGCTAAGAACAGACCCATAAACTCCCCAGACATTGAAACTAATTTAGAGAAATAATATTGACATAAACAAAATGCTTTGTCGGACTAAATATGTTACAATGAACATCGTCTATGATCTTTCACAAGACTAATCCGTTTAGATTTTCTTATACATTTGTCTAATTCTTTAGTTTATAACCTATTTGAACCTGAGCGTGTCTCGAATCTGGTCAAGTTCAAAGTGCAGTGAGATAATATTTTATTCCGAATAGTAAAATACAGTAAAAAAATTAATTTTGTTTAACAATAAAATTATACGCCTACAGCGTTTATTACACCAGGACATATGTTTTATTTGTACTCAGGGCGTAGTGGAAGATATATATGTCCACAGGGCATGTTAAAATATGTTTTTAGTTTGTTTTTACGTCGCAAGCGCACACAATTAGTATATGTTGTAATGTATTGTAAGTGAAATGGCGTTAATAACAAAATTAAATGCACAGATCGTATCAGGCTAAATATTATTTAGTCCTGTCCATGATATATATACTGAAAAAAGCAAGATATCAAACACACCCTTGCATCTGGGGAAACAGTATTTCATCCTAAAATCACTGCATGTCTTATAAAGCAGGAATTTAATGAATGGGTGAGTCGAATCAATAACAATTATTAGAATCTTTTATTTCAAAAGATACCAAATACTATCCTAAGAGACTTGCTCATAAGAAAAAGCAACAGTCATAATACGACTAACATTGACAGTTTGAAAGGGGATGATCCTTTAGAAAAATTGAAACAGCAATATTATGTAAAATGTGCAGACTTGTTTTAATGAAAGATAATGTAAAGTACCACATCGTAAAGTCTGAATTAAATATCAATTGTTTATTAGTTTAACACCGTGCAGGTCTTTTAAAACGACATCTTTTCAGATTTTATGAATTTCAGTGATAGTGTTTTACTTTGTTTGTAAAAAAGCTATATGGAAACACATGTTAAAATTAATTTTTGGCACCAATTATTTATAATTATAATTATATAATTTATAATTATAAGACCTATGCTCGCTATTAGTGAAAATATATGTAAACGTATGGGTTTCCATGATAGCATTTAAAGGATTGCAATGATTTTGTTAATATTCGGCATGCAAGTTATTTTTATATAACAACACAGATTAAGTTAAATTTGTACTACTAACAACATTTTATTGAACAAGTTATGCCAAGTTTAAGCAAAATGTCTGTAAATATTTTTGTAACCCCAAGATGTTTTGTAAAATTAATATTAAAGGTATTTTTCTGACCGTTATATTTTTTTATTTTTTTTGAATTGCTATCGATTGCTATTATCCCGCCGTAGCGAACTCTTGTATTGTTGTTATTGTTGGTGCTGCTGATATTTTCATTTTCTTACGTTTGGGGTCCTCCTGGGCCCCTGGTCACTGGTCTTTGTTGCTGGGTTATGTGGGGGTTGCGTGCATTGAACGCCGCCTTGCCTTGTTTACCATATTTTATCTTTTTGCGGAGTTTAATCGAAGGGTGGTGATTGTCTTAAAGAAAGCTTGATCAGAACAATGTCTGATTCGTTTATCAAGTTGATTGCTCTATTCTTTCGTAGAAGACTAAAGTCTATCATGTTGACTTCTGTGCCGAAAGAACTGGTAGTATATTTTATGAGACTTCAGTCATTGAAATGATCAACGCATACGAGTTTATGAAATAAGTTTTGTTTAGACTACCTTATTACATCTACCATCAGATTTCTTTTATGTTTTGCATATAGCTTTTTATTGCATGTTATTTAGTAAACTTTAATAACAAGAACCACTTGTATAAGATATGCATATTTGTAGCATTTTTGTAGAAGTTTGTATGATGTTTTTGTTCGGGAATGCCTGTGTACATAACAAAATGTTTAAGTTGAGATTAAACGTCTGAAATATAACTGTATACCCGCTAGTTACGAATTAGTCTCCGTGAATTAGCATTGTTCTGCTTAACGGTGATTAGTTTAGATGTTTTTGTTTTTCTTACTTTGAAATAATGAGTCCTGTGGTATACGAACAAACGACAGAATCTAATTGATTTTAGTTTAAACAACTACCAATGTATATTTTTGAATGTGCAACTTGTATGTATATAAGACTTCGACCCTTTTATGCACTATCTGATAACATTTTCTTAAACACGTTGATGGTAGATGAACGTCAAACGGAATTCTGGAAATATAAAATGTATCACTTACTTAAAGGGTCCAATTATGGAATTTTCAATATTGTCTCTATTGATTTTATTTTACATTGCATAAATCAACTGAGAAAACATCTACAGCATCTTTTTTTATTATTATTATTATTATTATTATTATAATTATTATCCTATTTCAAAAGGATTTTATATAATTTTAAGCCATTATCATGTCAGTTTAAATAAATGTATTTGATTTTACCAATTTGGCAGAGGTACTATGTAAAATACTTAAAGTACTTCTGCATGGTCATTAATCTACATACGTAATGACAATGTGCCTGCCTTTAAGCAATGCTGTCTAATTCAGTTATATATTTTCTCTAGTAATTGACACTTTTCCGAACAATAAGTTCTAATCCGTGTCTTTTTTCTACGAACTCCACTTCAATTTATGTGAAACGGTTTTTTTACCCTTTGGTTATTGTCTGCTAAAACACTAGTCTTCTAATTGTTGGTAAAATCCAAAATTACTAAATGTTTGCAAATGTCGTTTAGGAAATAATATTTTGCAGAATCATTTCATTATTATTGAATTTAATTGCTTTTCAAAATTTTGTCTCTTTAACGGCATTGTCTTTAAATCATTGCTTCAGTGTATTTACAATATAATTTCTCTGTAAAATGGTATGATATTAAGCTATGACTTGCGTCATTTGGTTTACCTGCACAACAACACAATTTAGGTCAATTTAGCTATGAAAAGAATTAAACAATATAATTGTACCGGCAGATAATATTAAGATACTGTTCTGTATCTGTAAAAATGCTGTAACTGTTACATCAGACTCTTGAAATTCTTAGGGGTCTACTTTTTTTCCAAAATAACTATTTTTTTATATAAACTTTATTATATTGTATACGCAACAGGTATATGATATTAGATAAAATGTAGTATTCATCAATTTCCAATAAAGCACTGTCCCGTGGTGTGAATGCAGCACTTCGACTATTCAGATAAACCTACCAACGTGTTTTGAAAGCACAATTGGCATTACACATACTGGTAATATTAGATATTAGAATACGAAACAGAATGAGTTAAGGTTCTTCCATTTATGATAATGGAATATTTTCTTTTTCATAAAACAAATTTACTAAAGTCGTTTTGTTTGCCTGTTTTATTGATTGCTTTTTTTTTTTTTTTTTGTAGCACGTATTTGATCATTTCCCGGGGCAATTTCACCTAACACGCTCCCCTTAATGAATGAAAGTAATTACCATTTCCCATATAAACTATAGACTACACTTATCATACATTATCTCTATATCAGCAGTGAGAGACTTTTTGACCCACTGTTCTGAATCAGTTGTCACGGGGAAATAAAGCTACACCCGAAAATCGAACCAGCATTCCCTGCATAACTTATCCGGTAGTCTCCTTATTTGGCTCAGCGGTTGAAACAGTCGGAAACAAGCCTTAACTAATATTGCATTTGCAAAATATAAGAAACTACATCGTTGTGTTGCAAGTTTATACAAGTCTGTTTTTGAAATACGAATTGAATTTGTATGTAATATCCAGCAATATTGTATTATTTTCGAGTTTGATTTGTGTGTTGTTCAATGTTTGTGGCATACGCTTTTTATTACTTGAGGACCATACGCCGCTTTTCATGGAATGGCACTACTGGTTCTATGATAAAAATGCAAGGGACACGTAAAAGTTTGTTTATAACTCTGATACATTTCAAGTTATTTTCATTTAATTAAAACCTGCATAAAGTTTTGATGTTTCATCTATTTCACAACAAATTTGTTTTTATTTAATAGCATCTGGTACCGTCACCGGCCGCCTTGAATAACTACGGAAACGCCAAAGCGGCACAACTAAAAAAAACGCGACGTACGTTTACTCTTTTTAATACCCAATAGGCCTGGATACAAAACTAGATATTTTTCAAAATTTGCCGGAGCTTGATGTGACACCCGCAAAAAGTCGTTTTACGTCGTTTGAAACATAGGATACTTGTGTAATCAGATTCCAACGGTTTGTAAGTTTCACCATTTGTTTTTCGAAAAACGTTGTCATTAAGGCGCCGGGACATCAACGTTTTCATAAACACCAGTCAACAGTTCTTCAGAAATATCTTATTTGATAAAAGAAACCTGACACAAGGATATTGCCAGTCAAACAAACGTTTTTAGCCGTAAAAACGTTTAAGAAAATTGGACAAACCTTAAAGATAATAAATTCCATTAGTCGGATATAAGAATGCGCATTGCGTTAACGTTGAAAAACAAATTAGCTATAATGTGCAGACATTCAAATTTAGAGTTTTTTTGTTTACAAAATTTGAATTGATAAATTGCATTTATCTAGGAATCGTTTTAAGTATTTATTTTATCTATTTAAAACTTATTCTCTTTAATTTGCTTTCGAATCTTGAAACTCCTTTATATTTATTTTCGTCAAAAATTATTTGTTTTGTTTTTTGCATCAAATTTTATCATGCACGTTTTTATTTAATTAAATGATATCAAAGAAATGAAACATTATTTATGGCTTCAATTTTAACATGCGTACGATTGATTCCCCACTATCAAATCAAACAACAAATCAATAGCCATGTTTCGGTTATTAGCATACTTAAGTTGAGCGACATACGGAACTTTCCGACAATAGGCTCCTTTATGGGATGCGAACAGAATTATTCATCCAATGGAATCAAATGCATGGACTTTATATTGTATACAGCGGCAAATACTTTAGAAAATATTTTAATATGTTTTGAAGCTTTTACAGCGTTAATGCGTCTTACTAGCTTATATATGCATGTGGTGACCATAATGTGTTTAATTGTAATGATTTCTGTTTACCTGTAAAGAGGATATATATCGCATCAATATAATGTTTGTTGTTTGTACGTTTAACACATTTTAAATGTATGGCTTAATTCCGGGTAATTCTGGATCATCCCTCGTAGGTATTATGATGACATTAAACACAAGCTAAAGAAAGTTTTCAAAGAATACTTATTTTTTAACATGTCAAATGACAAAATAATGAAAAACGTTATAACTCTGGACGTAACCTTATGTTTTATCACTTTAATTGTCGATAAAATCCGTATGTGATGTCCTCGATTTTACACCATGAATTGTATATGTACAAGGCTCTTAAATATAATATCATAAAAAATACTCGTTAAATACAATCTAGCAACTATGTATATACCAGAATTATGCATAAAATGGACGTGATAAATGTTGTAGAGTATTTGTCATTATCACACTTATTCCAAGTCGGCAACTCCACCTATAAACATATATTTATTGCTCTGGAATAATAACGGATAGTTTGTAATCGTTTTGCAATTTATGAAGGTATCCTGTAAAAAACAAATGAATAGAAGTACTGAAGTAAATAAAACATGTGCGGAAGCTAGTATATTGATTTCTTATTCAACCTTACAACATACTGCATTTTCCCGCAACTCACTGTAATAATAATTGTAATATTGAAATGTCCCGTGGTGTGAATGAAGAGGTCTGACTGATTTAATTACCAATAAACGTGGTAGGAGAGCACAACTGGCATTACACATATTTGCATATGCAAACAGACAGAGTAATAGAAATATATCATAGGTTATTCCAATTCATAGAATAGTTTATGAAATAAGATAATTGTCAGTGTTTGAATGCCACACAATGGACACATTTGCGTATGTTACATATGAACTTTAAGCATTATTCCATGCTATACTTTTTAAGTTCGTGTCATTATCATTGATTTTGATATAGAATGTACAGAAATCATTGTCTATTTCAAACAACCACTAGTTAAAAACAACCATAAACTACCTGGTATTTCGAGTTATCTCATGCAAGAAAGCTAAATGTGGTAAAAGTAGTTTTTAATCTAAAATAAGTGTACCACCGTCAGTTATGAAGTATTAGGAAAACAAAGAAACTGACACGTGGTGATTAAAATATCTTGTGCTTTGTCAATCTTCCGTATATTAGAACTTAACATCAAAACATCCCGAGAGTGATAATTTTACACTTAAGAATACTTTTCAAGAAACTTGACTCAGCACTATTATATTGCAAACGTAAGATATTTCTCTTATGGTGTTAACAAAATAATTCGAACGCTTTCAAAACGTTCGTTTTTTTCCGTTCAAATGTTTAAGTTCCAAAAATGACTAAATACATTGTTTGCACAAGAAATCCACATCTTACTGTTGTTGTTATGTTTTGTTTTGTGTTGTTGTTTTTTTAATACAGCCACTTTTAACCTCGATGTTGACAGCTGTATACAACATCACAACTCTTAATATGCCCAAATGAATACAAGTCGGTGCCAGCTGAATACGCAATAATGTGCAAATTAGTCATTTTCTATAGAGTTTCACAAGAAACCATTAAGAGGCAAATTAACTTTGCACTACGTCTCTTTATAGTCTAAGAGAATTTATCATGGGATGCAGATTAATCATATTCAAACAATTTACCACAAAAGAGAGTTATATCAAATAAAAAGTCAATTCTTATTTGAGACCGGTCAGAAAACATCTTTAATTTTATACAAATGTTATAAAGTATTTGTTTAAATTTGTACATATTCATAATTATATACAGATATTTTCCCTTTATATTTAAGTTGATTTTATATATATTATGGTATTTATAATTTTATTCAGACGTCTAAAATCTATTAGCTCTCAGCTTCCTCGCTAAATTAAATAGGAACAGAACAGAACAGAATTTTTTTTTCAGACTTGTTCAAAATACACCGTCTTACGCCATTCAATCAATTAAAATATATTTAAATATAAGTCACATGTCATAATAATATCATAGTCAAATGTTAGCAAAGCATATGTTTTTATTGCTTAATTTATGATTCCGTTAACACAAATCATAAATATTAGCAAAGCAAAATGTAATCTATGTATTTTTAAATGTAGACATTATGCTTAATTAAATAGGCAAAGCTTCCAATGCTTTATTATACAATTATTGACTAGTGAACCATTGAATATGATGTGATATTCACCGGTAAATGTCATATCGACCGGGCGATACGTCAATATTATACAGTTAATTATAAAGATCCAGTCAATAATTATTATAAATTGTAGATTTTTCTGTTATGTTAAAAACACTTGTAGAAGTTCAAATATGTTACACAAATATATAGCAATATTGTCAAAATATAGTTCACAGTAATCGTCTGTCTTACAAATAATTGCTCTATCATCATACTATTCAATATGTGACAAAATGTTTAATAAACCAGACAATTCATATTCCGGTTAAATAAACTTTGATCAATTAATTGATCTTTACAAATCGATATTCTGCTACAATTTCATATTACTTTAAATTGTTTCATAATAAACACAAATATAGCTGAAAAACTTAACATTGAATTTTGATTAATTAGTTTGTTTGTATTTTTGTAATAACTATCAATTTTTATTTAAAAACCAAAGGATATTATAGTATACATACTGAAAAAAATTCATGCAGTAAATTATAGTATTATTTTTATAATGGTCTTTTAAATCCGTTTGCTTATTCAATTCAATATTCAAATTATTACGGGATACCCTCTGGTATTACTTTTACTCCATTCATACTAGCATAAAATTAAGATAATTTAACAACGGTACAGTACAACCTTACCTTTTGTATAATAAATACATAAAGTGGTATTGTGTCTTTTAAGCGCTTATCTATTTATTTGCACTTTGAAAACGATGTAAGCCTGTAACACGGTGAGTCAGTTAATAAACACGATGTTTCAATTTGTTGATGCATTTTATCTCAAGATTATTTAACAACTCACAATTATATCTGCACAGAAAAGCTTCACAGAATTTACATTCACTTATTATAATTGATGGGTCTATATTATATTAACAAAGCTGTAAACATATGATACATAATTCAACATCAATTCGTTTTATTATTTAAAATATCTTACGTCAGATATACATTCAATACTTTTTTTTCCGGTATGACCAATATCATGTTGCTCAAAGCAATTAATCACCAGAATAAGCAAACAACAGTATCAATATGCATCTATATAAAGCTCACTGTTTGCAAATGGTACAAATATCATCTATTTACTAATTAAAAACGGTAATGCATGAATATTATACGAAACATATAAGTATAAAAAATAACCATTTCATGTATTCAACACATCCAATGCGAAACTATATAAAATCTACTATAGCATGGACCTACATAACCACGTTATATCGTTAATGCCAACGTGCTTACATCAATGTCTGTTTATTAATCTTTAAAATAGATATAACATTACTGGAATATATAACGTGTTGTGTATTCTGACTAACTATTAAATTTTTAAGAAAAAATCCAATGCTACCAAAATACCAAAAGAGACATTGATATCTACTAACTGTATACGAAGGTAAACTGAGAATCTCACAATCATTCAAAAACTTTCCCTGTAAATTGTTACAAGTTGACATTTTTCAGAAATTGCTTACAGCAAAACATATAGATTCTGTATCATTTTATCATTATTATCAATTCTTGAGAACAGTTTTCGAAGATCAGCGATTCCAAATTTAGATTGAAATATTATATCTGTCCATACACTTAATGTATTTTATGAGAATTATGTACGAGAACTAAATCAAAAGTATAATTCAATTTTAAATATATATTTAAACGAAGCCATTAAATATTCATAAAACAATTTGAATGCTAAACGGAATCGAATGTTTCATTTCGTGAAGACGTTTATGTATTTTATGATCAAAACGTGCTCAGTTTATCACAAACTCCGATCTAGAATTGTTGTACATTATTGTGTAAATAATGTATAAGAAAAGGTTTTGAAGGTACTGATGGCTCAAAATAGCCTTGATATCCATGACCATAATAAATATTAATATATAAAATAAAATATCATCATAATATACAAATATTAGATTATGAGGAATTGCATAATTATTATGAACAATGACGATACAAAGATGGTTAATGGTTATGATTATTAGACTAATATATGAACCCTGTTTTTAGCCAATGGCATAGCCAAATAATTACAAGGATATATGGGTTAATCACAAATGTGTAGTATGTAATTTTATGCTTTGATGATTATAATAATCATCTAAAATAATCAAAATTTAACTTTTCTCATAAGCAAACATTAATGAGTCTTAGTTGTAAGCACGGAAGCAAATAGCAAATCATAGATTGTTTTTTGTCTTCTGCAGGTGTTTTAATGATGGGCAAAACGGAGTTTGACAGGTAAATTTTTGTCTGACGTTTTAACCATTAACTATGGAATGACATCATAATTGTATCTCTTTATTTTTTTCTAATGTGCATTTATTAAAGGTTATTTAAGTCAATAAAGGGAAGACTATAGACTATTTTCTAATGCAAACATGAACTTATTCGGTACAAACTTAAACATAACTATGTTTTACTGTACATTAAATCAGTGAAAACAATATAAGTGAAACCCACAGTTAAAAGTCAAATTTCCAGCGACATTAAGTAGAACATAATGACGAAAAAATACAGCAAGTTTGAGACATGCATTCTTTTATTTAATTCCATATTGATCTTAACAAAACATAACAATATACATAGAAAAAACACTTGTCTTATATGCAATCAACTACACAGATATTGGACAATATATTGTCATTTTCTTGATGATTCTTGTCGCGGAAGGCCATCAATGTATGACACTTCTGACATGTTTTTTTTTAATATTTTATTACAAATGTGTAATTGGTAGGGGTTTAATTGAGATATATACGTCCGTTTTACACAGGCAATATGCTGCGTGATCTTGTATTCGAACATGTTCATCAACAAGTCATTCAATACATAAGCTTTTAAACATAATATTACTAATGTCCTTAATACCATAACGCCTGTTGCAAATTGATTTTATTTGCCGCTTATGTAGGATAAAATAACTATGATTATACATAATTTTGCGACTACGAGTGGTGTGCACTGAAGGGAATATGTTATTACAAAGCCAAGACATATGGGCAGACGATGGTTTATGAAGATAAAGATTTATTTCTTAATAATATTTATGTTTTCATAATTTCACTTTGGACTGAAGTTAATCATGTAAAAGAGATATCTCGATTTTCTGGACAGTCGCAGTGTCGCAAATGAATATTAAACGTTTTATAATCAAACAGAAAAACAAAGTAAACGAAAGAATTAACAGTCGTTCTAACGATCAGTGAACCTTGATCCTGTTTTTAAGAAAACTAAAAAAACTTCAATAATTTACAAAATATATAATTTCTTTTAGTTAAATAGAAAAGTGAACTAATTTAATCGGCTTATTTCCAAAAAAGATAATGTTTTGATATTTAAGATTACATTATCATGTATATGGAGAATAAACGCAAGTATATAGAAACCATAGCGAAACCATTGGCAGCAATCGTAAGAAAAAATAACATAACAAAAACCAAAAAACAACCAAATTGGTATTCATCTTTTATTAATGGTTATGATAAATGTCATCATTACTTAATACCAATTGTCCCTTTTTAATTTACCATTCACAAAATATTCAACTATTGGAGTCTATGACATAAGTAAGTGATAAGTTAGTTTTGCGTCTGATGCATACAAATATCTTACCTACTGGGACCAACAATAGCCTGACTCATGTGCTATATTTTACTTCACAAAGTCTATCATGACGCAATGTTATAAAACTGTTAATTAATTAAAGACATTGAATATATATATTTGTTCTTTGTACCATTGAGTCCTATAAGTCTTAGAAGTCTTAGAAGTAACTTGTGTTTCCTGTTGTTTAGTCGTTATTGCTATCTAGATTCCTTTATAACTTTGCATTATATTCTATGCTATCTTGTAGAAGATTTACCTCAACTGGTGTACAGGAACCTCTACTTTATGAAATAAGAATTATGTTCGTTTCATTAGGTTTGTATCGGAAATGGATGCATCTGTTTTCAGAAGTAGTTCAAAAGTGACATACAAAACATTCATACAAGCTTGCAATCAATATGGTGGATGTTCAATGATTATTCTTTAAAGCAGCGGCAATGCATCTAAATAGTTATAGGCTACATATTACAAAATGTTACGAAATCGAATAAAAAACCAATCAAATATGAAAACATATTATTTAGAAGGGCGTCAATTAAGATATGGAACAAAGTGTTTTTTTGAGCAACGTTAAAAATACGAAGAAGACTTTAATATGTCACCTGACTTTATATATCTAAATGTTGTCCAATATATTTTGTACATGTATATAACATGACTACATGTTATTTTCTGATTGATTATTTCAATCCTACATTGCGGATAATATATGTGTTAATTACACGTACATTATTGAAACAATGAATAGATTATTATAAAACTTATGTAAAAAAAAACACAACATATGCGTTGTCCTTATTGTAAAGTGAAATGTATGAACAATGAACAATATATGACACCCTTAGTTATTTTGCTTGGAGTTTAGAATATAAACACTCAATCATCACAGTTAAGACTCTCTCAGTCAAAATTGGAAAGTTGATATTTTATAGTAATTGCTACAATAAACAGATAAAATGTACTATCCGTGATCAATTTTGATCTTAATGAAGGTTTTAAGGATAAAATAAATTCCAATTTTAGATACTGATTGAAATTCATATTCGTCCCATTCTCTTAATTTGTCATTTGAGAATATGCGAGAACTAAGTCATATATGTAATTTAATTTTAAATATATATTGATAGGAAGTTATCAAAAATTCATGAAATGATTTAAATGGTTAAACAGTTTCAAAATTTTTCATACTGTACAGTACAGTAATATATTTAACAGAAAATATTCAACTCAGATGGTTATGATACATTGATATACAATTACAAAAAACACAAATATTATGAATTTTTATTTTACATTTCCGATACAAAGATAGAGAAATTTGAACAATATCCGAAAACGTGTATTAAGACCCATTGTATACGAAACGTTGAAAAGGCTGTTCGGGATGATACACGATTGTGTACGATATTTATAGTGTAAATATAATGTTGAAGTTTTGTAGATTTCTATAATAATTAAGTATAAATGGAAATATTTCAATTTTACCTTATACTGCACCCTTCAGTACGCAAACTGTGTTATCAAGACATCGATCAGTATATAACCTTTAAATAACATATAATTGAGTTCCCATATACTATATAACGCCTATTGCAAATTGATGTTCTTTGCTGCTTATATAAAATAAAAATTACAATATGCGTCTAGTGTAGACTGTTGGGAAAATGTTTTTATAAATCTCAGACATACTGGCAGACAATGTTTTATGACTTCTGTAAAATGATGTTCATATATGCTTTTTCCTTCTTTCTTAAGTTCACTTTAGTCTTAATTTTATCATTCATGTTTCATGTAACAGAGTATTGTCGTGATTGTCTTTTAATCTTTTTGATTATGTTAACGTAAAAAGTAAGCGGGTTAAGTTAACCCAAGTAATGCTAAGGTTTTTGTGTTTTTGATTTTCATAAAAATTTATATGGACATCTCATAATTTCCCTAAAACAAATCAAGAAAATCAAAGAAACAATTAGATTTATGCCTATAGAAAAAAACTATGCCTAATTACAATAGAGATTGTCTCCGATGATATGGAACGCTTATTACAATAATCATACTGGATTTATAAGCTTAACACATAATCTCCTAATGGTATGAATGCAACGGTTTTGTACAATATATAACTTCATGTCATTTTTTAATCATATTATTGAGCCGGTATACATATATATGTAGTATGTTTTGTTCTCATATCAAGGTTTTTTTTATTATTATTAATTATCAGAAATTTTGTATCACATTTGCAGATCTATATTATAATTATGTGTAATTTATTGTATATTGTTGTATTTATGTTCATGAAAGATTCTGAATTTATTTGACAAAAAATTTTGTAAACCAAGTTAACGTCACGTTCTGTTAAGCGTATATTTAAACGGACGTTGCGTCATTTGTCATTTATTATTTTATAAACGTCATTTTTTTCTGAGGAAGACTAAACGTCGAAAGTTAAAGAAAAGCGTTTATTTTCATTGAACTGACTATATACTAAAACATAGTGGTAATAGATGAATCATAACTAAAACTAGAAGGACAATTCATTATTTTACATTTATGTTGATATTTATATCTTCAAGTTTGATTATTGGAAGGAATGCCATAGCATGTTCAGTATTTATATATGAAAAGTAGTATGGCTGTTTAGATATTCGATATTTTTAATATAACATAAACCTTATGTTAAAATATTATTATTTTTATTAGTAGAATATTTTCATTTGAGAATATGGGAGAACTAAATCATAATTGTAATGCAATTTAAGAATTAATTGATACGAAGTTATCAAATATTAATGAAATAATATAAATGTTAAAACAGTGTCGGAATGTTTCATACTAGGAATATTCTAAAAATAATATGATATTTAAACCTCGGTATGTGCATAGCTTCGTCACGATAGTTATGACAGTAAGATACTCCAGTCTTTTCATGTATACGTATTTAGTTACAACTTTTAATGTAGAATTTTATGAAGTTTTGTACCAAAGCAGATTATCTCAATTGTCGATGCTCTTTCTTACCCTTAAATATAGAATGTTACAATAACTTACCATAGACCGTTAAATTGTCATATTAATAACGATTAGCAAGACTAGACGTCTAATGTATTGATAAGGCAATACATATCTCAAATCTGCAGTCCATATAACAAAGTTAATTCAATTATGGTCACGGGGTGAAAAATAAAAAAAACTGGCTCGAAACAAGGTATGTATGTTGCCATTTTTGAAATACCTCTCTTTCCCATATTACTAGTTCGAATTGATATACAATTATATGTAGTCTTGGCATTAACATTTACAACCCCATGCAAATTGTGATGATAAACAATTTTAATAATAAATTTGTTCATTTTCTGTTGCTTATGATTAAGGTTATCCTCTAACTATACTTAGATGTTTTAAAATTTGTTTTCATACAATCGTTTTACGAGTGCATCAAATAATTTTTGGATAGTGTATTTTCACCCTTTAATTATTATATATTATGTTCATATGATATGGTGATTTCATCTTCCAAATATGGGAACTTATTGTTTCTAATTATTAAATAATCGTCCGTTCTATCAGGATCTAATATGATAATAAAACAAAGCCTTTAAATACAACTTGCATTTATCATTAAATGTTAGGCTTCCCTTATTCATTTAAACGTGAAACGCGGAACTCATATGACGTCAGATTTTACTAGGACGACATGTAAATAAAGTATTCCTCCATAACAGGAAATAGCGACAGTTTTATGTAGCCAACATTTAAAGATGATTGAAGAGCTTGCCTAGAGCTTTACAATGATTATAATCAGGACATTTATCATTTTCATTCCAAGCAAATACGTTACAGACAAAGATAACTTTCCAAATGGATGTTACCGTTAGATTGTGTTGACATTATAGAATCTTAATTTCCTTTCCTAATTTATACTTATTCATATACGAGGGGTGTCCCAGAATTACGTGGACTTTTGCTATAACTTTTTTATTTTTTAATGCATTTTTTAGCAAATTTGTACACAATAATCTTTAACATATCCTTAATGAAATATGTCCATTATTTTTAAATTTCTAAACATTGTTTTCTATTTTTACGTCGCTATAAGGTATTCATTTTAAAAGTGATTTGTTTATTGCAGAGAATATATTATTACTTTTATATTTTCTTCAAAATGTTATAAAATTATGTAATATGTCAACAATAGTCGAACATTTGGCAACTTGAAAGCTATTAAACGTAATATGAATACTTTAACGAATTAGCATTTTAACGGGATTTAAACAGTTTTCCTGTTTTTACATATAAACCAAAAACAGTGTTACACAAATAAACTGTTTTTTTACCAGTATTTATATCAGTAAGGCGTTAAAGGTATCCGAAGTTTTAATGAATGAAATAAAAACATCAACAATTGATATCTTCGTTTAAATGACTTACAACAACAACAAAAAATGAACATTATTTTACAAAGGACTGGATTTCTCCTTTCTTATATTGTATGCAAACTGAATATTTAAGAAGAGCTTTGTACGTCAATACTGACGCAAACGCATAGATCATTTATGTCTTACGCATATAAATTAGAGTCTACAGGGACTATGCACTATATATGTATTACATTCTTTCCATTTACTGCTTCTAACATATCAAAATAGCAAAATGCAAGTTTTGTTTTTTGTTTCTTTGTTGTTGTTTTTAGAACTAAAAGTGACATTATATTAATATGTGAGGATTTCTGATAGTATTCTAAATATCTAAACTTTAAGACGCTTTAAATATGTAAACCTAAACTTTAAGACGCTTATTTTGGTTCGATTAATGTGCTTAAAACTTTCTTTGTAGTTTACATATAACCACATTGAATGCTGTTATATCAAACAAAATATTTATCCGTTACCATGAAATGTCTTTGTAAAATTTCATTACCCACATATCGTGGAGAATATTTATCACAGCTACTGAAACGGGAAAATTTCCCTTTAAATGTAACAAGAATTAATTTCCTTTAAATTGGGAATTGAAACCCGATATTAATGCATTTTTGTCAAAAAAGGGGCAAGAGGACAAAAACAAAAGATTTAAAACACGAAAGTAATAAAATAAAAGAAAAGTTAAATTTGACACATTTCCCATTTATTTTAATTCAAGTTTTTGCAAGCACCCAAACTTATAAGGGTAAATAATATAGGGTTATCATACCGGGGAAAATTGTTCTTTTTAATCACAAAGTTTTATTCGTAAATAAAATAAAAACTTTTTATATTCATTTAATGTTCTATATACATAACAAAAAATATTTGCTCCCCAATCCAACAAAAAAGAAAAGGGATATATTTGTTTTTTCTCTAACCTTTCACAAAGTATTTATATGTTTTGAAATACAAAATGCAGAAAAATACAAATGTACTTAGATCAATGTCGTTATATGATTCAGATGACTTTTTCTTTTAAAAATACATGATTTTGAATGCTCAAATATTAAACTACTCAAATTTAAAAAAATGAAAAAAAATAACAAAAACAAACAAACAAACACACACACATTAAGAACGCTGCAGTATGTTCATGATATTGTTATTGTAATACCATAGCTAGACAATTCTGTTTGCATTAGAACATCAGAACAACATGTTTTGAAATTGGAAAAGAAAAAAACAAGAGCCGGTTGAACCGGATGATGCTCCCCGAATAAGTTTTGGACACAGGAAGGTATACCTCTTGTAGTGTCAGAGTTATGTCATAGACAATGTTCAAAGTGAAAAAACAACCCAAATGTTGCGTGCAACACATCGTCTCAATATGGTGATAATTTCTGTGAAATAGTTGTAAAATCCAACTTCAAATAACAAAGCTATGGGCTTACACGATTTTGCTGCAAGGTCATGCTGTGACCTCGAGATTAAAGGTAGCGACCCAAATGTTGCGCGCAACACGTCGTCTCAATATGGTTATTATTTCTGTGAAATAGTTGTAAAATCCAACTTCAAATAACAAAGTTATGGGCCGGACACGATTTTGCTGCAAGGTCATGCTGTGACCTTGACCTTAAAGGTAGTGACCTAAATGTTGCGCGCAACACGTCTTCTCAATATGTTGATCATTCCTGTGAAATAGTTTTAAAATCCAACTTCAAATAACAAAGTTATGGGCCGACACGATTTTACTCCCAAGGCCCTTTGCTGTACCTTGACCATCGGGGGTAGCGCCCCCAATTTCGCGGGGCGAAAAAGGGTCGTCTCAATTTTGGTGATTATTTTGCAAAAATATTTTGAAAAAAACTAAACTTAAAAAACCCAAAGTTAGGGCCCCGGGGAAAACAATTTTGCTGCAAATCTTTTCCCTGTGCCCTTCCCCTTCAAGGTACCCCGCCCCAAAAATTGCCCCGCGACAAAAATTTTTCTGTAAAATAGTTTTTTAAAATCAAATTTCAAATAAAAAAAATTATTTCCGGGCCCACGTTTTGGGACGTACTACGACCACGGAAGGAAAATGACGGAGGGGACGGGGGGAGGGAAACGGAGGGGCCAACCCGACGACTAAGCCCCCCCAAATTTTTTCGGAAAGAAATTAAAAACGAGGAAAAATTTAAATACCATTTTTTTAGTTGACAAAATTGATACTTTTACAAAAGTGGTGTTCTATACGCAGAGAAAGATTATTTTAAGACGTAATAAGGACATGTCACATATTATCATAATTTTGTTTTTCTGTCCTATTGTAACCCCAACAAGACCAAACACAATAACCAGTGGTATTGAGCCCAGGAGGACCCCAAACAATGAGAATATATGCTGACCCTAAGTTAATTTGCTGAGAAGTTAGAATAGAAATACTAGATTATCACAGTTTAGACTCATAAAACTGGAAGAGTTGACATTTCTAAAAATATCTACAATAAAGCAGATGAATATATTATCTGTGCATCAAGTTCTATCTAAATTGAGGGTAAAAATAAATTTCAATTTTGGATACTGATTGAAATTCATATTCGTCCCAATTTGACATTTGAGAATATGCGAGGACTAAATCATATAATATGTAATTTAATTTTAGACATATATTGATACGAAGTTATCAAATATTCATGAAATAATTTCAATGGTAAAACAGATTCAGAATGCTTCATACTGTACAGTACAGTTATATATTTTAAAGAAAATATACAATTATAAATATGTAAACTAGTTATGAATGGTACAAAATGCACAAATACTATATTATGAATTTTTATTTTACATTTCCGATACAAAAATGGAGCAATTTGAACATTATCCGAAAATGTGTTTACCCAAAGTGAAGCAAACGTTTAAAAGGCTGTTCAAGATTAATATACGATTGTGTACGATATTTATGTATAATGTTGAGGTTTAATAGATCTTTATAATTATTAACGATAAATCGCAGTATTTCAACTGCACACTTCACGACGCAAAATGTGTTTTCAAGACGTCGACCAGTATATAACCTTTAAATAACATATAATTGTCTAGAAAATATACTACATGTATAACGCCTATTGCAAAGTGATGTTCTTTGCTGCTAATGTAAGATAGAAATTACTATGATTATAAGTAATTATGCGTCTGGTGTAAACTCTAGGGAAAATGTTTTTACAAAGCTCAGCCATACCGACAGACAATGTTTTTATGGCTGTAAATGATGTTTTCTTATCCCTAAAAATACAAATGGACTTCTTATACTTTCCCTTAAAATAGTGGTAATAGATGAATCATAGCTTCAACTAGAAAATCAATTCATTATTTAATAATATACATTTGATATTTATATCTTTAAGTTTGTTTATAAAGGAATGTCATAGCATGTTCATTAAAAAATATTTGTAAACGAGAAGTATCACTGTTTAGATATTCGATATTTTGACATAACATGGACCTCATATAATTGCAAAAAATATCAGTATGTGCATAAAGCAAGACTTATAGCTTCGTTACGATAATTTTGGCAGTAAGATACTCCAGTCAAATTAAAGTCCTTTCATTTGTAAGTATTTAATCAATATACATCTTTAAATGTAGCATTTTATGAAGTATTGTACCAAAGCAGATTATCTCAATTGCCAATGCATGCTCTTTCTTCCCCTTAAATAATAAATGTTACAATAACTTACCATAGAATGTTAACTTGTCATATAAATAACGATTAGCAAGACTAGATTTGTTTCTAAGTACTAAATAATCGGTCCGTTCTATTTGGATCTAATATGATATTAATGCAAAGCCTGGAATTATCATAAAATGTTAGGCTACCCTTATAATGCTGAACTCATATGACGTGAGATTTCAAAAGGACGACATGTAAATAAAGTCTTCCTTCACAACAAGGAAATAGCGACAATATTATTTGGCGCAACATTTAAAGATAATTGAAGAGCTTTCCTAGAGCAATACAATGATTATTATCAGGACATTTATCATTTTTACTTAAAGAAAATACGTTATAGACAAAAGAAAATGTATATAATGGATTTGACCATTAGATTGTTTTGACATTATAGAAAATTAATTTCTTTCATAATTTATACCATTTGTTCAAGTGATTTGCTATTTTGCAGAGACTTTTATATTTCTTTCACATGTTATAATTTATGTAATGCGTCAACAATAATCGAACATATTGGCATCTGGAAAGCTATAATAGAAATATGAATATTTTACGAATTAGCATTTTAACGGGTTTAAAGTTTCTGTTTTTACATATAAACCAAACAGTGTGTACACAATAAACTGTTTTTTACAGTATTTATATCAGTAAGCGTTAAAGGTATCGAAGTTTTAATGAATGAAATAAAAACATCAACAATTGATATTTTCGTTTAAATGACTTACAACAACAACAAAAAATGAACATTATTTTACAAAGGACTGGATTTCTCATTTCTTATATTGTATGCAAACTGAATATTTAAGAAGAGCTTTGTACGTCAATACTGACGCAAACGCATAGATCATTTATGTCTTACGCATATAAATTACAGTCTACAGGGACTATGCACTATATATGTTCCATTCTTTTCATTTACTGCATTTTGTGTTTCTTGAATTGTATATTTGACGTCTATGAATTATAAGAACGCCGTTGAAATGCTTCTAACATATCAAAATAGCAAAATGCAAGTTTAACCCCCCCCCCCCAAAAAAAAAAAACAACACAACTTAAAGTGACATAATCAGCAGTATATGTGAGGATTTCTGACAGGATTCTAAATATCTTAACTTAAGACGCTTTAAATATTCAAATTTAAGTTTTAAGACGTTTATTTGGTTTCGATTAGTGTGCTTAAACCTTTCTTTGTAGTTTACTTATAACCACACTGAATGCTGTAAGTATCAAAATATTTACCCGTCATGTCTCTGAACAGCAAAGTTACCTTAATGTAACAAGACATATATTCCTTTGATTTGGATTGTACCGGATATTAATGCATCATTTGTCAGGAATAAGTGCAAGAGTTGCATACAAAGCATTTAAACAAGAAAGCAATGTTCAATTGAGCAAAGTGAAGTTATTGCAAGCAGCGACTATATATGTAAGTAATAATAGGTTAATCATTCGAGACATTATTCTTTGAATCACAAAATTATATTCTTTAATAAAATGATAGTTTTAACATTTATCTCATGTACTATATACATAACAGAACTAGTGCTGCACCAACAAAAAGACATGGATGTATTTGTTTGTGCACTGATTGTGCCAGAAATGTGATTTATATGTGTTGTTTACAATAAACGTAGTTAAATTTCTTAGATTAATGTCTTTATATGATGTCTTTCCTTAGAAAATACGTGATTTTGAAAAACTATGGAATGACTTTATATTTGAATCGCTTTTTTCTACTGCATTTATTAAACGAATAAAAATAAAACAAGAAATAAAACATAGATTAACGCTTCAGGAAGAGAAAACATAATTTCAAGATAAACGTTATTTTAAGTACATAAAAGGAACACTGTAGACTTTTTTTTTATCCAAAACTAATTCTGTAACAAAGTAAACATATTTCAAGACAAATTATAATGTTTTACATTACATTAAATCAGTGAAAGTAAAAGATATAAGTTTATTTCATGCTTTCCAGTGTTTTATTGTAATATATCAGATGATTATATTCTGATAAAGCACTAGTGAAATTTATAAAATATAATTTTCACTGTAGCCGGACTATATCTGAATGCGGATTAAACGAAAATCATAACTAAATGGAATTACAGGTAGAAATAAATGGCGTCATGCGTAAATTTTGCTTCTTTAGGAAAAGAAAGTCGATGTCATCATACATAATGTTAAAAATGAAACACAATAAGAGAGATGTAACAGACCTATATTTCAAAATTGATAATGTGACGTTATGATGTGATGACGTCACAAGGGAGAATGCGCGACGTTATGCGCGGCAAAATTAGTAAAAAAGTACTTAAAATCACTTAAAAAGCATGAAATAAAAAGAAAATTTATATGTTTTACATATAAGATTGAAATATATTCCATTCGTGAACACCAGCTATTATGTTTTCACTCTTGGCTACGCCACTCGTGACAATATTGCATCTGGTGTTTACTCAGTGAAATTATATTTCAATCTTACATGCAAAACAAACAAATATCCTCTCAGTTAAGGTCAAAATTTGCAGCAACACAAAAGAGAACATAGAGACGAGAAAATACAGCAAGCTTGTGATACGCAATCTTTTATTAAATTCCAGATTGCTCTTGACAAAATATAACAATAAACATAGAAAAAAAAACAACACTTATCTCATTTGCAAACGGCTAGTCATATATTAGGACAATAAAGTGTGCTTTTTTTCTGGATGATTCTTGTTGCGGACGACCATCTATGAATGACACTTCTGATGTGTTATTTAGTATCACATATGTATAATTGACGGTACAGGTAAAATTGGGATGTTAGTCCGTTTTACACGGCCATAGGCCGTGTTATATTGTATTGGAACATGTTCGTCAACAAGTCATCCAATATAAAACCTTTTAAACAAAATATTACTATTGTCCTTCATACCATAATGCTTGTTGCAAATTAGTGATTTTTGTCGCTAATGTAGGATAAAATTACTATGATTATACTTAATTGTGCGTCTACTGTTCACTGTAGGGAATAGATTATTACAAAGCCCAGACATACTGGCACACGATGATGTATGAAGATTAAGATTTATTTCTTAAAAGTATTTATGTTTTCTTAATTTCTTTTTGGACTTAAGTTTATAATTTTAAAGAAATGTCTCGGTTTTCTGGACAGTCGCAATGTCGGAAATGACTATTAAATTTGTTATAACGAAAAAGTAAAAAAAATAAATAAACGAAACGAATTAACCCCGCATTTTTTTTTTTTTTTTTTTTTTTTTTTTTTTTTTTTTTTTTTTTTTTTTTTTTTTTTTTTTGTTTTTTTTTTTTCTTTTTTTTTTTGTTTTTTTTTTTTTTGTTTTTTTTTTTTTTTTTTTTTTTTTTTTTTTTTTTTTTTTATATTTTTTTTTTTTTTTTTTTTTTTTTTTTTTTTTTTTTTTTTTTTTTTTTTTTTTTTTTTTTTTTTTTTTTTTTTTTTTTTTTTTTTTTTTTTTTTTTTTTTTTTTTTTTTTTTATTTTTTTTTTTTTTTTTTTTTTTTTTTTTTTTTTTTTTTTTTTTTTTTTTTTTTTTTTTTTTTTTTTTTTTTTTTTTTTTTTTTTTTTTTTTTTTTTTTTTTTTTTTTTTCCTGTTTTTTTTTAAGAAACCTAAAAGCTTTAACAATTTACAAAATATATGAGCTGAATACACTGTAAAAACGGGTGTTTAAGTTTTAAACACATTTCGAAACACTTTTCCTGTTACACTTTGGAAACACTATAGAATGGAACACGTCACATGTTCACGAATAAACGCACAGATGTTCCCGTTTTACACGCTTCCTGGTGTTTCAAACTGAAACATGTGACACGTTTCATAGCAGAACACTTGTTATGTTACAGTTTGGGAACACCTGAACATGTACAGTAAACACAATTGGTGTTTCAAACTGGAACTTGCAACATGTTTCCAAACCCACATGTGCTGCTTTCAAAGTGTTCCTGATAAACATGTCACATATTTCAATTTCAAATGCATTACGTGTTTACTGTATATGTTCAGGTAAGATCAAAACAACTAAGGAAATACATGTACAGCATATTGTAACTACAAAAAATGCTAATAAAGTATTTTTGGAATTTATTTATTATAAGTTAACAATATACAGTTTTTTTCATTTTTAATTTAACATAATTCAAGAATACAACTTTGGTAAACACAAGCATGAAATGAGCTGTTAGAGCGACAACATGCCTGCACTATTCTCAATGCATTTACTCCGAAATGAGGCATAATTACCTTGAATGGGTATTAGTAAATAATATTTTCGTATCTAACACATGTACAAAGTTTCGGCTAAAATTCTATGACTGGAGATACAACTTTCACACAAAAAAAATACATAATTTTATATGTGCAGAATTTTCTAAAAGGAACAACATTTAGTCAAAATGCAGAACAGAGTTATTGGTCTTTTTATGTGAACTTATATTTGCATACACAAAATGGTGAAGTTCCAAATAAATATCAGAAGTCCATGGTTGCCTTTCTTTGTCTAAAAAACTTAACATTGTGTCATGCAACACTAATGCTATAATCATCTGTTGCAAGAAATATAAAATTATTAATTTGTACTAAGATAGCCAGATTTCTATTGGTTAAAATCATTCGCTTTTTATAAAATATGTGTGTTTTTTCATGAAATATTGTGCTATTTATATAAATGGATTGTGCAACAGTCATCCTCTGTAATTAGCATCATAGATGATCAGAAGCCATATATTAATAATTCATGATCATCATTAAGTACCATCTGTGATAAACATAAAATAAATAAATATAATAAAAAAGTATGTACTTAGTAACTTTTAATTTACTTGCAAACCAAAAAAATCTACAGTTAATGAAACAATTTATCTTTGTAACAAAACATAGGATAAAACAATTATGGATTTACTAGTCATTAAATATGATGACATGTTCACCCCTCAATAATGCCTTCAGCTGGCAAATATCATATCTAATTTATGAAATCAGTTCTTCAAAAATACTTATGATGAAGAGTGTGAATAGTTACATATAAAGGCATCATTAATGACTCTCAAAAAAGATTATAGTTAAGTAAAACATACTTCTGAGGAAGTGTAAACTGATAATTATCCAAATGAAATTAAAGTTCAACTTTTCCTTTGATGATAGCTGGATCACTTAAGTCACATTGGCTTCTTTTCTTTTCTCTCCATTTCCATGTTCATTCTCTTTAAATATTGAACAAATCCATAGCTCTTATGCCCATCAAACTGGTGCTGAAGTTCAGTTTGCTGAAGTAACCCACGCACCTGTGTATAAATACATATTTTATTCATTGTAGCATATTAGCATAAGAAGTTATTGCAGAAATCCCTATTCATTAAACATGGTAATGATTCAAATTTTGAGGAAAAGGTTTTTTGAAATTGTGATTAAGAACACAAAAACACATAAAACTGGAAAACACGCAGTAGCATTCTTTTCCTGAAAGCACAATGTTAAGTGTGGATATTTATTTTCTTAGATAGATCAATTCAATTCTTTCCTTTAAATAAAGTTTTGATTCATAACTCGCAAAAGAGATCTTAGCGTACTGAAACTGACATCAACAAAAACAAGCATAAAAGTCTGATAGGCAAATCACATACACATGGACAAGTCAATGCAATTTTATGAAGGAAGTTTGAAGCACTCTTCACCAGTGGTGTGAATAGTGCAAAATGTCATTTTATAATGTGATGCCAGTGACTCCATTTTTCAATGAGCATTGCGCATCAACCAAAATTTTGTGACTTATTATTACAATATTACATAATTGATCACAATAGAAATTTAGCATTAAAAACAGAAGTGAGTCATAATAATTAAAATTTGTTGAAAATTTGTTTTAACCAACCTGTGAATATGCCTTTGAATAATCTAGGTCTGCAAGGTAATACAAATCAATCGACAAAGCTAGGGCCCCTATTGAATCGGCTGTCTTTAGAAGAATGTGTGTACCATCACAAACAATAGCCATGTTCACAATACATTCATCGTTCTCAATTGCAACCAACTTTGGTGCCGACTCTGGTGCAGAAGAAAGAAGTGTCACAAGATTCCCATCATCTTCAAGCTGAAACAAATATCGATAATTTTTAAACATCGGTTTTTTAAAAGAACAAACTGTTAGCATTTGTATAAACCTTAGATATTATTCAAATTGAATGCTAAAAGCATTTTTAGCGTTATCATCAAGTGACAACTACCATGGAAATTTATTCTTTGTTAGAATAGTTTACCTACATAAATCAGTTTTGAAATAAAACTCGCATTAATTATTTATCAAACAAGTGTGCATGCCAAATATGACATGCTGGTAATTATGGAAATAAGATGTTAAGGTATATTCCCTAAAAAGTGTTGATGTAAAATATGTACACAGATGTACAGACATGTCAATCACTGAATCACAGCTGGTCACATAAAAAAGAAGTTTTAGGACATTAAAAGTTTTGAATATCTAACACCCTTACCATAATTATTTGCATCAAAGGCTGAGTCTTCTGGCCCTTCCCTTTTCTGTAAGCTGTTTCTGATTCTAAAGCCTTCAGCACTGCCACATTAAAGTCATCCTGAAAGCAAAATTATGAACAAACTAGGCTAACAGAAAGGTACAAAACTTCATATGAATAAGTCACGCCCATTTTTAACAGACTTTTTTCAATTGCTTATATTCTCATTTTCATCAGCATGTGAATTCTACAATGTAATCTCATACCCTTATACAAGTCTTAAATCAAGATGCGATATTTATTTATTTATTTGTTATTTCAATTTCGATTTCAATTACGAATTAATTAGATAGCGAATAGTTTTAACACCAACTAAATGAAGTGACGTCATAATTTACATTGCAAATGACATCATCAATGTTCATGTCATACTATACATGTAATCATAACAAACAGGCTAGACGATTTTCTTGTTATCTTTACTTTGCCGGCAAGCCTCGCCCTTTCTAGTCCTTATCAGCCTCGCCTGATAAAATTAATATCAAAAGACAGTAGCACGTTATTCTCTAGATCTATATGTTTTTGACTCGATATTCTTGAAATAACAAAGTGGGTGGGGAAATCAGTTTTATGGTTAATGAAAATGCTCTATTGCGCCCGTCTTAAAAAGATCTGCCTTTTCACTCTTTGAATTTGATCTACAAATACATAAGTACATCGTACTAACCTTTTGCTGTTGTTTTTTCTATGTTTTCCTTGCTAAATTCACGCAAAATGAAGAAAGGTATAAAATTTGCGCCAAAAAATTCGGCTGCAGCAGGAGAAAGGAAGTTAAATTCGTAACACCTCGGATAATATCAGAAGGTGTTCTTGATCGGCACTCATGACATACGCAGAATGTTCGCCCCTGAAACACCGGCGTTTAATACAGAGACACTTTCTCATTAAATATTTCTTAACATTCGTATTGTCTTATCCTTACTGTTATGTTTCTGTTGACTGTTATGTTTCTGTTTCTGTTTTGATTGTTATTAATAATCAAAACACGAGATGAGCTTATGACATAAAAGTAAACACAAACGTTTCATGTTTGCACACAGGCATGCCAATGTAAACACCAACCGTTTAAACACTGCACATTACTGTTTTAGTTATAAACACCCGTTCCATAAAGAAACGCATGTGTTTTTATACTGCACACAACGAGAACACATACGTTTTGTTAACAAACACCTGTGGAACGCGTCAGGCGTTACCATTTTTTACAGTGTATGTTCAGTCAGATTGTTTCCTAAACGTTTACGTTTTAATATTTAAGGTGACATAATGCATATGAAGAAAAAAGAAGCAAGCCTTCTATGGCAAACATATAAATATAGAAACCATAGCGAAACATTTGGCAGCAATCGTAAGAAAAAAAAACTAAATTTGTATTCAACTTTTATTAACGGTAAAAACAAAATATCGAAAATATTTAATTCCAATTGTCTTAATTTTTTTTACATTTAACATTCACAGAATATTCAACTAATGGAGTCTATGACAGAAGTGAGTAATCAGTTAGGTTTGCATCTGATGCATACAAATATCTTGCCTACCGGGACCAACAATAGACTAAATCATATTTTGCTCCACAAAGTCGTTCGTGACGCAATGTTATAAAATGTTCTGAATTAATCAGAGACATTGCATATATGTTCTTTGCACGACTGAGTTTTATACAGTCTGTGAGGTAGCTTGTGTGTTTCATTTTTTAGTCGGACATGTATATAGAACATGTTTAGAATATCAGCTTATCAAAATATCAACATATATAAATATTATTGGTTTTTAAGGTATTTTCATTACTTAAAATTCTGGAAACAAAGTAATCCCGTGGAAGCATTAATCACAACAAAATTACATGCAAATTTCTGACTCGGTTTGATTGAGTCTGTACATGATCGGGATAATGAATAAGTGCACATACCTCACGTCCCCTAGTACCGTTTTGAGTGGTACTCAATTCTCAACACTTGTTAGTGCTGGTATAAATCCCGACCAGAAGGACCAGAAAAATATTACAACACTGAAGTGAAGTACGGGGCAACTTTTTACAGCTAAAACACGGCATTCGACACCTGCTGTTGTAACATATAAAAGTCTGGAAACAAAGTGATCCCTCGGAAGCATTAATCACAACAAAATTACATGGAAATTGCAGACACGGTTTGATTAAGTCTGCACATGAGGGATAATGAATTAGTGCAACATCCCTCACGCTCAATTAATGCTAAAGTCATGGAATATTTGAATATTACCTTATTCATTCCATAATTTTACAAATCTTATAATCTAATAGCTCAATCAAGTTTGTTTTGTATTATGCATTGTGAAGTTACTGCTTTAAAGGAAAATGTAGTAAACTCTCTTATTGGGGTTTTTAATCTTTATTTACATACCGTTATTGCTATCTAGATTTCATTATATGTTATCTTATAGAAGATTTACCTCTACTGTTGTACAGGAACTTCTACTTTATGTAAGAAGAATAATTTTCGTTTCATTGGTTTGTATCGGAAATGGATGCATCTGTTTTCAGAAGTAGTTCAAACGTGACATAAGAAACATTTAAACAAGCTAGCAATCAATATAGTGTAGGTTCAATGGTGGCTCTTGAAAGCATCTAAATAATTAATGGCTACATATTAGAAAATGTTTTAAAACATTATAAAAATACCTATCAAATATGAATACATACATTGAAAGGGCGTCAATTATGATATGGAACAAAGTGCTTTTGCATAACGTTAAAAATACGCAAAAGGCTTTAATAAGTCTCCTGACTTCGTGTATGTAAATGTTGTCCAATATATTTTTAGCATGTATATGACATGACTACATGTTATTTTCTGATTGATTATTTCAATCCTACATTGCGGATAATATATTTGTTGATAACACGAACATTATTGAAACAATGAATAGATGATTATAAAGCTTATGTCACATAAATACGAAATGCGTTGTCCTTATTGTTAAGTGAAATGTATGAACAATGACAATATATGTACACCCTTAGTTATTTTGCTTGGAGTTTAGAATATAAACACTCAATCATCACAGTTAAGACTCTCTCAGTCAAATTGGAAAAGTTGATATTTATAGTAATTGCTACAATAAAACAGATAAATGTACTATCCGTGCATCAATTTTGATCTTAATGAAGGTTTTAAGGATAAAATAAATTCCAATTTTAGATACTGATTGAAATTCATATTTGTCCCATTCCCTTAATTTGTCATTTGAGAATATGCGAGAAATAAATCATATATGTAATTTAATTTTAGATATTTATATATTGATACAAAGTTATCAAAAATTCATGACATGATTTAAATGGTTAAACAGTTTCAGAATTTTTCATACTGTACAGTTAACAGAAAATATTCAACTCAGATGGTTATGATACATTGATATACTATTACAAAATACACAAATATTATGAATTTTTATTTTACATTTCCGATACAAAGATAGAGAAATTTGAACAATATCCGAAAACGTGTATTAAGACCCATAGTGTGTGAAACGTTTAAAAGGCTGTTCGGGATGATACACGATTGTGTACGATATTTATAGTGTATATAATGTTGAAGTTTTGTAAATTTCTATAATTTTTAAGTATAAATGGAAATATTTCAATTTCACATTATACTGCACCCTCCAGTACGGAAACTGTGTTATCAAGACATCGATCAGTATATAACCTTTAAATAACATATAATTGAGTTCCCATATACTATAACGCCTATTGCAAATTGATGTTCTTTGCTGCTAATATATGATAAAATTACAATAATTATAAGTAATTATGCGTCTAGTGTAGACTGTAGGGAAAATGTTTTTATAAATCTCAGACATACCGGCAGACAATATTTTATGACTTCTGTAAAATGATGTTCTTAAATGCTTTTTTTTTCTTTATTCAGTTCACTTTAGGCTTAATTCTATTATTCATGTAAGAGAGTATTGTCGTGATTGTCTTTTAATCGTAGACGAATCATATCTAAAACTAGAAGGACAATTCATTATTTTACACTTATGTTGATATTTCTTTCTTCAAGGTTGTATAAAGGAATGCCATAGCATGTTCATTATTTGAATAAGAAAAGTAGTATGACTGTTTAGATATTCGAATTTGTTGATATAACATAAACCTAATGTATATATATTATTATTTTTAGAAGAAGAATATTTTCATTTGAGAAATAGAGGATATTTGTGTTTTTCTGTGTAAGATTGAATTTTATTTCATCGAGTGAGAATCAAAAACAGTATTCTCACGAGAATACTGTTTTTGATTCTCACGAGATGAAATAAAATTCAATCTTACACAGAATAAACACAAATTTTCTTTTTATTTTATGCTTTTTCGGTTTATTTTACCGAAGTAAATGCTTTTTCCGGGTTTTATTTGCATATTTCCTCCCATTGAGAACCCCAAATTTGACTTCCACTTAACAAAATATTACATATACGCTAAACAAAATAGAGCAGACAAGAATTACCGCACGGTTTAATTAAACACCATCATAGTCATTTATTTTAGAAAAAATATTGTGTAATACATGTATGCATATGAATAGGCAGTAGTTTTGTACCGTTTTAATCGTCTTTTTAAAATCATATTTTGCGAATTAATTTACGGATGTTCATTCTTAAAAAAAATAAAATCGGCCGCCATATTGAAATAAGTGAAGCGATGGAAAATTTAAAACTGTTAAATGTCAAAGTCTAGTGTAATTTGAAGTTCTGTGGCGATTTTAACTGAATTCACGGAATTAGGAGGATTTTAGCGTTATGGAGCGGTTGGTTGTCAATATGAATCTATTGAACTATTTATAATATTTCTAGCAAGTGAAAGTGTTCCTAAACCGGATAGCCGAAAGTTCGACTGTAGTAGTATACGTGACATGTGGTTGAATACATGTAGCTCATGCACTGAATGTAGAATTAGGGTATTTGTTTACTTGCCGAACAATATACCGTTATGTGAAGTATTTGGTACTTGACAGTTTTTGCTTGGCTGTACTTTATAGAGGCTATTCGTTGCCAAAAATCCAGCCTTTGAAACTTGACAATGCATACTTCGGTTCTACTAAACAGATAAGTAAAAATCTAATTGTCGATCCGAGAGTTACATACTGCACGGTATAAAGCATTTTGATTATCTCGATTTGATAAAATGAAAGCCTGTTA
>NW_026866735.1:0-7580 GCF_026571515.1 Ruditapes philippinarum | reverse complement strand
TTTTAAAGTTTAATATGAATGTAAGTATCTTTGTACATATCTCTCAGGACATTTAAAAAAGAAATAGTATCAAAATCCTTGGAAAAATCTCCACAACAGGTTTAAAGCTATAAAGTTTTCAATAATAGTACAAACATATGATCACTAGTGCGTGCCCTTTAGCTGAAAACCTATTTGTACATTGTGTAAAATATCATTTTTATCCAAATATTCTGTAGTCTGTTATGTAAATTTGTTAAACTATAATTCACCAACCTGGAGAAAACATGCTTTTTTCTGTTGTAGTAATCCACAAATACTTAAATAACGATAATGTTCCAGTTTTAAAGGTTTATATTATACAAAGTAAGAACGGGTTTTTCCAAATACAGTATCAATTAAATTTTACAGGTATGTTAATTTTTAATCTAAGTTACGTCATGTGACTTGCGAGATTTTACGATACTTTGCACTTCCGGGTACAAACAAAAATCAACATTGCTAATCTATATTTGGTATATTTGTATGCCAGTGGGAACGGAAATTGACAGACATTTTTTGTTTTATAACGAAATGCAAATGGTTTCATCTCAATGAAAGACACTACGTATAATCTTCAGGTGGGTGTGTCATTTCGAATTCAGTTTATCGCAATTAATGTTGTTACATTTTCATTTCCATGTTATTCTAATAAATTAGTGCATTGATACAACTTAATTCGCATCGATTTTCTATAGCGCAATGTGATTATGTGTTATTGGCGTCCGCTCCGAAGCGCGACGCCCTATATGGAATGAAATCCGATTTTGTGAAAGGGCAATTGCAATTTCTCGGGCCTTTTAGTCAGTCATAAAAGCCAATTATTCCGATTGGTATGAGGGTGTTTGATTATTAAAAATAAAGTGTCGCGATATGTTCAATGAATAGCGAACTGGAGAAGTTCGCAATGCAAACATATTCACAAAGAAATAATCTTTTCCGAACACATTCAAATGAAATAATCTTTTCTGTCAATTAATCGCGCTCTTCGGATTTTTTATTAATCATTTTGTAGTACACAGTGGGTATTAAGTAATAGTTATAGTATATGAAACGAGTTAGTTACGAGGATATAACACTGGCTTGGATGACATCAAAGGATGTTTCTGCTAGAAAAATGGCGAGACAATTTTTTGCAGAAACATCCCGAGATGTCCCCTAGCCAGTGTTATATCCTCTTAACCATCGAGTTTCATATACTATAACTATTTTATCGCAATGGAATCACGTTTTCTTTTTCTTGTAACAGAAATAAATAAATAAATAAATCGTTAGCTTCATTACAGCTATTTATGATAAGGTATTTTTTTAAAGTTGTTTTCGCTGCCGCAAAAAAGATATACAAAAGCCATCCAATGTTAGAGGCGGATTGTAAACTGTTACCAATATTGATTCAAGATTAAAGGGCTTTTTTTCAGTGCTAATAATTCATTCAGCGGATGTACCTTTTGATTAAATGAGAGTAAATTTCAATTCATTAATTATCTTTGTTTATAGTTTTTATTGTATTTATTTATTTTATTTTATTTTATTGATTCCATTTTTTTTTGCTACTGGGAATGTTCGTTATCCCTGCCCTATTGGGGCCTCTGTGAAAATGAAAACTACACTGATATATACAAGGTGCGAAAAAAAACTCAACTGCTTATATAGCAGTCGAGTTTGTTTCCTATATGAATCAATGAAAAAACTGTTCTGCTATATATCAATACAGATTTCAAATGCTCATTGAAGTGTACTGAGTATAATGGGTAAGTAAGAACAAAGAAAATTTCGAAACCGTGCGATAATGTATGTTATTGTTGTGCATGTATCCGAAAGCTATAACCTTAACATTGTGAAAGACCGAAAATCTATTTATAGAAGCAGTTTTAGTTTAACGAAACGGTCATTCGTGTCGCGCACAATTTATGGTAATAAATAACAAACTGGAGAATTTTGAAGGAAATGAAATGGAAACATATTCAAACAATTAATTGCATTCGTTATAAATCTATAGAAAAAAAATTTAAGTATGCCAATTTTTACGAATTGTTATATCATAGTATTATCATTTTGTAAAAGACTTTTCCGTATGTTCTTTCCGGTTTTCTTTTTTACAGCCCTGAGTGCACTTATGACATTTTTACCGTGAATAATTAAATCGACCAAGTTCAGAACTTTATATGTCGCTTCTATTTTGACGTTGGGCGACAATTAATAGGTCTAGCAGTAGTATACTATAAAACCTATTCGCTGTCCAATGATCTTTTTCTAAAATCGACTCTGATCTCCCTATTGATTTTGACTACTATTTTGTATGTTCCAAAAAAAAAAAAAATACCACATGAACTTGAAATTCTATCAAATAACCAATATTAATGATAATATCAAAAATACCCCTAATAGTATAAATAAACTTAAACCATATGGGGAGTATATTTTGCATATTATCATTGACCTGTATATTTTGGATATTATCGTTAATATTGATAAAAGCTCCTGTGGAAAAAAAACAAGTAGTATTTTAATCTCCAGCATGCCTACCAAAGTTCATAATGAACAATGTCTTTCGTCCACCCATTCATAAATGATATACAATTCTGGAAAAACCAATAAACCATTGAAAAGTTTATAATCATATGTCTACTAGTTAATCTTCACTTGCTGCATTTCTTGCTTGGACGCCTTTGGTGCTTTGCATCAATGCTTTTCTTGTAAGTGTTATGTATAGAAACTTCGGACTCGGACAGAATGTTTTATAATGGTTATCAGTGTGCTTAAGTTAAATATATTTCCTTCTAACTGAAAATAGAGTAAAACCCAAATTGTCAAGCTATTTAAACAAGTTAAATGGTCATAAAATTTAGTGAAATATTTTGCTCGTGTAGGTATATAGACTGAGGACAGTGGTGCTGTGAATGAGGTCAGTATCCGATGTAACTTGTAGGAATACAAATGACATGATGTAGCTGCTGCATAATCGTTTTGGTAAGAAATACACAGAAAACAATTAAAATCTTGTATAACATTATGTTCTCGTTTTTGTACATAATTACATTTAAGCTAAGTAAACAAACAGTATGACATATATATATAGTTTATTTCTGTTAAATACTGATTTAAAGTATTTTTTTCTAAAGTAAGACATTTTAAGGTATTTTCAAGTAAAAATCTATGTTCTGTTAATGATTAATACAACTTAGTCACTATCACATTTCAATCTATAATTTGTTTGCCCACTGTTAAGAAGTATTGATCAGTAGTCAAAGCAAATCTACATATATAAACTAAACTAGGACACCACGAAGTGTTTTTACCTTTTCAACATTATTTTCTATTCATGACAATACTAAATTTAGGTATGAAATTGAACGATATTGTAGCTGACTTATTATTACTGCTTTCATCTTATGATAAATTTTCTTTATATGCTTTATATGCAGGTATGTGATTCTATGATTGGATCTGGAGTACTTGTCATGACTCTTGAATTATTTTGGAGTCTTCACTACCAGATAGAAACCAGCTTGTGATACCACCAGACACAGTTGAAAGGAAATGTCATACACATCCATGGACAAGACAATGGTAGAGACATGGCAATCCATTACAGATTTTGACTGAATTAAAGCTTCTTATAGCTCAATGACTTATGTTTACACTCTGACAGCATTGTTGTATTCTAATAAAAGCTAAGATTGAAGACACTTCAAAGATGAATATCAGTGTGAAAATGTTAAACAAAATATCTGTTTTTGTTTGAAATAAATAACCTGCCATTTTTTACTTTGTATTAACTTATATTTGACTTTCTTTAACAGAGAAAATTTATCTTCTGCGAAAGACTGCCAAAAACAATTTCAACCAGGCATCAGACTAGTTGCAAAACAAGTCAAGATGAAATTGTTATGCATAGACTTGTGAGGTGATAAGAATGGTATAAAGATAAATTTGTTACACTCAAATTTTTCATCTATTTATTTTTATTTGAGCAAAGTCATACCATCTACTTGATCACAGTAATTGTAAAAGCAATTAATGTTATCTATTAACATTTTATTAATGTATCAGTTTTAATGGCACATAATGCCTCAGAAATGCTTTTATGCTTATTTCTCAAAAGCTTTTGTATTTTGTGTCCTGTTACAGTTTTCAAAAAGTAACTGATTTGCAAATAACCTGAACCATCATTCGCTTCTCTTACTTTTTAGCAGTAAGTAAAGTTATTTTGAATGAGTATTTTGTATGGAAGTCAATATACTGCTGTGTTTAAATTTTGTGACAAATATTTTCATTGCACTTCTTTCTTCAGGTTATAAGCATATGATATGCTATATAACCATTATCTTTATATAATACGGGATTACATAAAAGCTCGAGCAAAACTTAGAAAGTCTTCTATAAATGTTTAACGTGATATTTGTACTGATGGCAACATTGAAGTGTCTTATGGAACTATTTTGAACGGATCCATAAACTAAACAATTAATGGACACGAGTCAATTAAAAATGCCTGTGTGTCTAACAGAAAACTGACAATACATTCATAAAGTCAAGCATATTATTGGCAAAGTATTTCAATTACCCAGATAGCCCATATCGCAGGGATATCAATCGTGTCAAATCAAACGCTTGCAATTAGGCGAATAATTGCAAGATGGATACAACATTTGCTAACATCTGACCAGAAAAAAAGAGTTAAATGCGCTCGAAAATTACTGAATCTTGTTTCCTAAATATGACAGACACTGTACTTCGAATATTGTAACTGGTGAAGGAAGCTGGTTTCACTTTTTTATGCCAGTTCGCAAGTGTACCAATAAGACTTGGGCCACCTAATATTGCCGTCGACCATGCATTGCCAAACGATTCACAGGATCTCTTTTAACTTCTTCCGGACGTGTCTGTCCATTTTGTTTCTTTCACTGTTGTGTCTATTATGTCCTTCTACTGTTCCATTTCTATATGTCCATGGCTTGTCATGTCATTCTCATAATGTTTTATTGTCATCTACCAATATTTACTTACTAACCGTTTCTTCCATATGTTTTACTTTTTCATCTCCGCCAAGCGGATTATTCCTTATTTTACATGTTTCGCTGACGTTTTTCCTCTAACATCTTTCTCTCTCTAAGAAGTCGCACTCTCCTTTCATTCTGTTTCTCTTATGTCTTTCTATTGTCACGTCACAATCGTTCTATGCTTTTAACTAAATTATCTGTATAGATTTAAATCCATCCCGTACGAAAACAAACTCGTGTATTACAACTGTAAAATGACTGAAAAACACCTGTTTTTTTAAAATACAGGTCTTAGAGACCTGTATTTGCTGAATCTGATATTTTTCCTAAGAAATACAGGTGTATTTAATAATTTTACAGGTGTATTTTTGAGACAAGACCTGTGTTTTAGATGTACACATGTAATTCTGATACTTAGAAAATATTGAGCAGATATTTGGTGCTGAAAATAATCTAAGTCCAAAAGTACAACTGTATTTTCTATGGTAAAGATGTAGAATAACTTTTACACTTAGATCATCTTTTTCAAAACAACCTAGAAAATTTGTCCTTATTTAAATACTTTAGTATCTTTAATGCAGTTGTACAGACTGGATGGACATTATTTACACTAAGGATTTATTTTTTAACATTATGTAATCAACATTGAACTAAGAATGCTATCTAAATGTTAATATACATGTACATTCTATATGATCATTTAGTTTAAAATTATATAAAATAGTTCACAATTAGGCATGTACTTGCTTTTTTGTAAGTTTAAAAAACAACACAACAAAACTGGTACTTATTCAAGACTCCCAAGTTTGTTTGTAAATTTGCAGACATTATGAGTTTTTCTTCCCTCTGTAAAGTAAATTGTGTATGAAATATACATTAAGCTCTCTTAATCTAGTTTGTAATATAAATGACCTGTTGATTATTTCTTATAAATAGGATAAATAAATAAACACTGCCTGAACCAGTACTCTACAACGATTTTACACCACTGACTGATTTAACACCACTAACCAATCTGATAATGGAAACCACCTGTTTTCCCACCATAAATTCTGCTATAGTCCAGACTCTTCCATTTGATTTTTTGGGGAGAAACAATTTTAAAAAACTTATATGAAGTCTGTTTAGAAGGACATTGCAAAGTAATTTTGAAAAGAAAATTATGAATTTGAAATTCTACATTACACATTTATTTTCTTATGATTGTGAAGATAAAATGATGGGTGCTCTGATTTTTGGAATAACCCTGTTTAACATCATGCATGATGGACTTGTCTAAAATTTGAAATCTGAGGCATTTGGTTCAGCAGGATTGGAAATTAGTGCTCATGTATCACAAAGTATCTTATTTACAATTAATAAATTGTGGAGATATATTATAAGCAATTTTCAAGATAATATCTTGTATAAAATGTTTGGGTGTATATTTCAAAGGAAAAATGTCAAGACTATAGTCTTGTTAATGTAAATGACAATATTCTGGATTAAATGAAATTTGAATGCTGCATTATTACCTTGGACAAGATGAAAACCAGAATCATAAAAAAATAAGGTAATAACTTTTTCTTATTTTTAAAGATTTAGTAGAGACAAATGCACAAAATTTCTGATAAAAGTACATTTATTTATTCAAAGGAAAAATATATTTGCACCTAGTATGTTTACATTAGGGTGTGTTTTTTTCATCCCTACCTGTATTTTTGACCTGTAAAATTTTATACCTATATTTTTGAGCTGAAAAAATATACACCTGTATTTTTAGACCTGCAAAATTTTACACCTGTATTTATTTGTTTGTTTTGAATTTTACGTCACATCGACACAGTATAGGTGATATCGCGACGTTCCAGCTTTACTGGTGGAGGAAGACCTCAGGTGCCTTCCGTGCATTATATCAGGCACGAACGGACACCTGAGTAGAACCACCGACGTTCCGTAAGCTAGCTGGATAGCTTCCTCACATGAAAGAATCCAAAGTCCCTGTAGGGATTCGAACCCTAAGCGGTGAGGGACAAGTGGTTTGAAGTCAACGACCATAACCACTCGGCCACGGACGCCCCAACCTGTATTTAAAACAGATGTAAAGCAGTACAACTATATTTTGGACCCGTATAAAAATACGGTTAATTTACATATTTCGTTCATAGTACAGGTGTAAAACGGCTGTATTTTTGAGAAAAAAAACAGGTGTAATTTGCTATAAGTTTATCTAAACTGAAGAAAAATACAGCTGTAATTTTTAACAGAAAACAGGTGTATTTTAGGCAAAAATACAGGAGTAAAATTTCGTACAGGATAGTTTTCTTTTTCTAGTCTTGCTACTGTAAAAAGTGCCAATTTCCTAATATAAAAAATAAACTTAAGGTTCATTTTCTTTAATTTGTAGTTGGTACTTACACAACCAGCACGACAATGTACGAAAGACCGGTGGTGACATTTCACGTTCATGAATTCATGATTTCAAGATTTTAAATTCATTACTTTTAGAGTGAAATGTTGAATTTTTAAATCGTGAATTCATGAATTCATAATTTCATAATTTCACGATTTCTTTTAAAA
>NW_026866734.1:0-22754 GCF_026571515.1 Ruditapes philippinarum | reverse complement strand
GCTTCGAGCCAATTTCGACACGGTTGATCCTAGGAATGCAGGAAACTGCACCATGTAATGAGCTGGGTCCAAATTACGAAAGATCATGTTCATTCCGAATGAAAAATTTTAAATGAGACACAAATGAATGACCATATAATAAGGCCTTTGTTGTTGACATAGTTGTAGCTGTTCAGTTGAAGCGTCCCCGTTGACCAACTTCCTTTGTTTGAAAATTTTTGTCGACAAAAATCCTTCGCAAGCAGTCTAGATAAGTTTATATCCACGTAAACACGGTGAAATATAATACACAAAGACGTCGATGATTCAATTCCGCTGATTATTTAAATGTAAATGTAGAAAATACAAAAGTTATACACAATTTGATTGAGAGAAAAGCAAATGCGAGTTTCTTTGTTCACTGAGGTACGCGAAGTGACGTAAGCGAATTATAAATGCACCGTTTATATGTCGGTAACGAAACTTCGGTATGCGGACCTCTATCTGCAGTGCATAAGATATATGCGGATTTACAGAAAAATAAAGTGAATGATATTAAGAATTATGTTGTCTTGCATATAAATAATTTTATGACACATAAAATACATTTATTTATCGGTTTTCTCAAATAACAAATTTTAGCATGAATCATAAAAAATGTATTTTACCCATCACTCTAGATTTTGAGGGGTAAAACTGTTGGACAAAAAAAAATATCTGGAGCTCCGATAAAGTATCACTGAATAAATCTGGAGGTCTAAGCAAAGTTATGGATTAAAGGAACAGAAACAAAATAATCCCTACATGGAAGCAATGCGCACTTGCTTGTTATTTCTTGAAAATCAAGTACTGTGATATTATCAAACAAACTGGTTAGTTTGAAAATTCGCAAGTAAGCTGAATTTAAAGGCTCTATAAAGAAACTGTTTAACATTCTGCAATCAAAACTCTATCTTCAGATTCCTCAGACAATGACAAAATATTTCTGATTAGTCCAACCTCCCCCTGGCAATAATACAGTTATCAGGTTCATGAAATGACAGGAAAGCATCTGGTAATGATAACTGCTCAAATTGGATATACATGTATATGCACAATATACTCTTGGTATTGGACCTCGCCGATGCCTTTTCTTCACTATGCCATTTGCAGTTATGTTTCTATTGGTGTTACCACAAAGACTTTGATAACTCTCAGACAGCCTCCGGATAACCTGCTGCAAAAGGGAATTTGGCTTTCTTACTAGTCTTTTCAATTTACCTAGAAAACTCTCAAATGAAAAGGCTGAGAAACTGTCCAAACTACCAAATCTTGCAACATCATCTGCTATGTGTACAAGGCAATGGACATTGTAGACAAGTTAGTTGTATCCATACAATTCCCCTAACTGAGAAACAAACACCATAAGAAGCTGTTTGGCATAATCACTGTATGCTTGACAGAAGAAGGCGCTTTCCAGGCAGTATATTGCAACAGAAAAAAGTCTAAAATGATTGTACAAGTTATCAGGCAATCTGTTTTTTAGAACCACTGTACCGGTGTATAGCAAAAATTGTGTGAATTCTGATGCTTTCCATCGCTCTTCTTCGCGCAGTGTCCTGCCTTTTCTCAAAAACTCTCGTGGTAAAAATGACTTCAAATTATTTAATCGTTCAGATATACATCTAATGAACCCTTCCTCCTGCCTATGAATACCATTATTACCATCAGCTTTCGTCCACAACCAAAGAAGCCTCTTCATGACACCAAGACACACTAGGTGCATGTAATCTAATGGGAACTGAGTAACCAATCCCAATGGAAGATCTCTTAGCGGGGAGGGTCTATAACGGTGATCAGCATCTTCCATTTGATTAAATGCTAAGTCAGTGCGTAATGGTGCATTAGTCTCAGGAAATGTCATCTTCCCAAGCCACCTCTCTGTGTACATTTGTCACAACCGGAATATGCATTATGTGGCTTGACTTGCTTTACAAAGGCCCTTGCAGTGGTATCACAGATTACAGCAGAAATTTCAACAGAAAAAGAACGATTTGTGTTGGGTACACTAATGCAAGCCTCATGTAATCTAGTCATTTCATCAGTGAAGCTCTGAAAAAATTCATTTACACTTCCTGGTTTCTTATCACCAATGTAAAGACCAATAATGAAAGGTCCAGACTGATAAGGCACTTCAAGTCTACCTAAAATAGGCCAGAATTGTGCAGCAGAACTTTTGAAAAGTGGCAGACCATCAATATTTAACTGGATTTTAACCGAATCAATATCTGTAACTGCAACAGCTGAACTGAATTTCCTTCAAGATGGAGTCTTTTATTCCAAAATGATAGTATGAACCACCGTTAATAGCAAGAACATCAAAACTGGTTTTAGTCATCTTGAATGTTCTTGGGTCTTTTGGAAAACCTGAATGATAAGGCCTTAATATTGCCAACAGTGATTGGAGAGCATTGTGCTTTATATTAAAATTTGCTGACCAAGAACGTAAGGCGGCAACAAATTCTTCATTATCTTTAGAGGACTACGAGTCAGTGCTGCTAAAAGAACATGTTGAAAATGTTGCTGAAAACACTGAAGATGCATCATCATCAAAGTGGTAAGGGTTTTCATCAAAACCAGATTCAATGTCCCCGCCAACAAAATTTTCTACCTGATTGTAAGGGGCCATTGTATCATCATTTGTACAAGAAGCTTCTGCTGAAAAACTGGGCTGTGATAAGTCATTTTGATTTTTGTCACGATCATCAACATCACTATTTTTGTCATTTTTCGCCACACAACCTTCTGCCTAAACATATGACATGTGTCGCTGAACATTTGACTATATTCTTCGATATGTCTGCCAGTACGAGTTTGGCCTCTTTACCGAAGTGATATACAAAATCATATACTGGTATTGTATTAATTAATTGGCACTGTAAACTACACTTCTTCCTTAACTTATTTGGTATGCAACTATATATTTTTGTAGCATTATTCCTTTTAAATCTATTTAAAAAATCTGACAATGAAAAGTTGAAACATGCCAAATTACTGGGACCCATATGGTACCCTTATCAATAAACCGAAATGGGCCAGCCCAAATGTAGTCAGGGTTAGACACTGGTATTACATATGTTGGTCCCATATTGGTCCGATATGAGCAAAATGTCATATATGGGGCCCATATAGGACCCTTATCAATAAACCCATATGGGCCAACCCAGATATAGCCCATTTGGAGTCCATATGGGCTTGCGAGCTGGGCTGCAAGTAAGAGAACATTTGTTTTGAGGTATAAGTCATGATAATCACCTAATATTTTACATTTGAAGGTTTTCCACACATTTTTAGCATATTCATAGTCTTTTTGTGTAATATTTTTATATGTAAGACTGCTGTAAAATTTGTCTATTGGTAGTAATTCTGTTTCATGAATGTTTCATGACTGTCAATATATTCATAAGATACCTTTACGGGCAAGAAGATGTGGGATGTTTGTATGTTCTACAGTTATTGGCAAGTCTGATTTGTTTATGTCTAAAATAATAAAATGGCATTTATGACATTTTGCTGTTAGTTACCATTTTCATTATTATTTATATATTCTGAATCTTTACATTTTTCACCTTCTAAACTTACACCAATTGCTCCATTTACTAACTTTTCAAGAGAAGAAGTCATGAATTGAAAACTGTCTAAAATTTCAGTTGTCCTATGCTGAATGAGATGTATTTCTCTACATTATTTGCAATACATGTAATGTTTCCACTTGCTTTATGTATTTTCTGAATGATAAGATGACTGTCATATCCTTTTTAGATTGTGAAAGACAACTGGAATCTTAGTTTTATTTGGTTTGATTGCAAGCTTAAGATTGCAGGATTTGTGTGCCGCACCTCTGTATTCACCGGTGAAGTGGCAATGGTCTATTACTTTATCTTTATTAATTTCTTGTTTGCATATATGCCAACAGTGGGTAGTCTTGTCATAATCTTGTATGTTTTGTTCTGTCATTATTAATATTAGTGGTTTCGGGTATTTAAAGACCTTGATGTTTTCATCTTCACATTCTAAATGGTTTAAGAATACTTCCCAACAACATCTTCACCTCTGTATATTACTGGCTCGTCTGTTTGACCATCATATCTTACAACAATTATTAATTAAGAATAGTTTTCTAATTCAAACTTTTTTTAAGTTCACAATTTGCCATGAAATATTTGCAGTAGGCCTTCTGAAGTGGACATAAGACACTAAAGTTAATGAACTGTAACTATAAATATGTACATCTTTCTGCTCCTATAAATGTTAAATGTTTAAAAAGTATACGTTTTTAAATGAATATTTGTCGTTACATAATATCTAAGATCTAATGAAAGACCATTTCTGTTCAGTTTGGTTAAATGTGCATCAACACTACAGATCTATATGTGTATTTCTTATAATGCTAGTTATGAAATGTTAGAATGTGTTACCATTTTTTTTTAAATTTATTCCTTATCATTCTGTCCATCTTTATTCTGTTTTTTTCTTCTCTTTCATTTCTTTCAATCTTTCCTCCTGGTTAGCGGACATCTGTTTAACACTTTGTAATTTCAGCTGCATTTGTTCATTTTTTATTCTTTGTTTCAAGTAAGTAACAAAGTCCTTACAATGAGGTGGACAATATGTCCTTGTCCATATCCTGTCCTTAATACCCTTTTCGCGCAGAAGCATAGCTTTCTCATTCAAACTTTTTTTACGGTCACAATTTGCCATGAAATATCTGAAGTAGGCCTTCTGAAGTGGACATAATTTTAGTTCTGATGCATCAGAGTGCAGGGATTCAGGTGAAGAATCTGTTGACTTTGTGCTGTAACACTTGCTACTTTCACATGGAATATCTGAGCCTGCTTTCACCTTTGGGTATATATCATGCCTCTTGGCAACAATTTCTTCTATTTCCTCATAATATTGAAATGTTTTACGTTTCTTACCACTACTTGCATTGTTTACCCTGATATCTTTGTGAGACTGCAATAAGCTTCTCCATTTACTTTCTACTTTATTTTATGTGAAATTGTAACCATTTTCTGTCATTTTATCAGTTATTATTTTCCATATATCTTTTTTCCACTGCTTTGGGTCCTCAAGCACTTCTTCAAACTCCTTGTATTAGGAAATGAGTAAGAGAACTGCTTGTCTTGGCCAATGCATGTAACTTACCTCCTCTGAAGAACCTAAAGGTGTACAAAATATAGGTGGTATGTTTTCCTTATAAATCTACTGTCCAACGGACATTATAAACATTTAGGCATCATGTTTTATCAGGCAAAAGGTCATAAATCACTTAAAAAGTTTTCATTGTAATTTTATACACTGATTCAATAAAGTAGCTGATGGCTTCAATGTATAATTGCCCATAAGTAACATCTATATTACATTACAGGTAAAAAGATAATGAGTGTAAAACCAAACCATATCCATTTCCCTTGTCGAGGTTTAGTTATGATCCCAGCAAAATTTCTATGGCATGTATACTTTTCCAACTCCAAAACTCAAGTACAAAAATATCTTACTTTCAAAATTAATTAGGGATTCCATCGGACATTACATAAAGTATTTCATACTGTTTCAACTGAACAAACTGATTACATAAATTAAAGACAGTTAATTATCTACTTGTGCACAGTCTTCACCTTCTTATAAAATATCAGTTAAAGGTATGATATATTGTACTTTTTACACCTATAACAATATTGCTCAATCTTTTTTCATAGACCTCTATTTAACAGTAACTCTTTTAAACCTAATGTAAAATAAACAAAAGTCTAAAAGAAATAATTCGATATCTCAAACTGTTGTAAGGTCAAACATATTTTCATGACACCGCCCTCACACGTTCCCAGTTCAAGCAAACAAAGTTTGACTGTTCATGTATAGTTACAGTGAGCAGTGTTAAGTATGAACAGTCGTGTGGGAAAAAGGTAATTTTTTTATTTTCCTGACTATAAAGTTTATTTATTCAGACAAAAACTTAATGCTTTTATCGATTTCTGCTTCAACCATGACACTTGTGGATGGTACAGACTCTGAATGGCCTGGAAACAAAAGTAAATGCACAAATAAGATTAATTAAATACTGTAGGGATGAACAGACTATTCAAAAGCCACACAGATTCACAGGAAGAAGTAAGGCACTTCCCATCTGCTTTATTAATATATTTAAGTTTCTCCCCCACTTGGTATTTTGCCTGCTGCAGCCTCTATATACAAATGAACTTAAATAAGTTTTATATGAATGAATTGCTTTTAAACAACTATGTTTCTTTGTAGATGTTATAAAACTTTTCTTTCACTAAAATTATATATCACATAATTAAGGAAGTCAATGTAAGAACATAATTACATCCTTTTGTATTTTAAATTTATAGCTCCACAAATATTAATTTCATGTTTTTAAGTATATAATAGGTGATTATCCTTCAAATGGATGTCAGTTGTATCATTTTTATAACAAAAAATGAGAGACAGGGTCTTTAATACTGTAAGGGTACAAAGACAATTCCAGAGCTACACAGATTTTGTAGAAGCACCTAACTAGCCATGTATGAGACAAATACAGAACATAGCATCAATATGATGTCCCAAAAGAATACTCAAACCACGCATTTTACAGCTGCCACCAGACTGAACACCTCGTGTACAGATATTTATAAACATTCAGACAACACACTTACTGCTATTATCCATTTCCTCTTCTGCCATGACACTTGTTGTTGATAACAACCTTGAATGACCTGAAAGCAAAAGTTAAAGCAGAATTAAGAGCAAAGTAAACCGATGAAAAGCTATTTTTTAATCAGTAGCATAATATCTTCAAAACTTTCGGTTCCACAAACCTAACTGATTTGTTCACTAAATCCAAGCTGAAGACCTAACAAACAACTACAGCATTACTACAATCATTTAATCTATAACTTTGAATAAGCATCAAAATAGTTTCTTCTATAGTAGACCTTCTGTTATGATTAGTTAGATGATCTTTTTACAATAAAAGGGTTATCTGTTATATTCTTACTTAATTTAAATTTGGTACTGTTGGCATTGTCTTATATTTCCCAACAGGTAGTCATACTGAAGAAGAGGCTTCTTTAACTCAATATACACAAGTATCAGCAGTTTTAAGCATTAATATTGTGGCACATAAACCTCTTATCTAACCGGCCTTTCCTTTTATTTCATTTAATGGACTGCTACAAAGTCACAAGAAATAACAGTCATATACTGCACATAGTATCAATATAAGTTATTGAACCTTTACAGTACAAAGACAAACTAATGCCTCTATCTTGAAATTTTATGACTGCCTATTTTACCTACTACATTGGAAGCAATGATGAGAATCAGCTTAAAATCCTTGGCTTTAACCAGTATCATATGTTATTACAAAAGTACCAACCTGGAATTGCAGTATCTGTACCTGCTGACTTAGCTGTGGTTCTTAGTTTTTCCATTAGTTCATTATCTGAAAAATAATCAAATGTCAGCTTCTTAAAATATCATCGCATTTGTTTTAAAAAGTGTGTATGTTAAAAAAATTGAAACCGAAGTTTAAGAGACACCAATAAAATTGTGCTTTTGTGGAACCACCTGTTTGAATGAGTGATATAACAAATCTGAATTGCTGAAATCATATATTTTATTTTTCTTGATACAGCTATTGTAGTAAGAGGACTGGTATCATTGTAATACTTCAAATTGGCAATTCATTGAAAACCTGGCTTCAGAATGACACTCACAAATAAAACAGGGAATTATCTTAAAGGGTGCAGCTTGTAACTGAATATTATAGTGATAACTGATATCACCTGTTACCTTTTTGAATAGGTAACATCACAAACTTCTTCTAAATAGATGCTACCACTTCTCTGAACAGGTAATCTCATGTATCAGAACTAAATTTCTAAAAGTCTCAAATACAAATTTGCAGCATTTCAAACTAAAACATGTGCATGGGCAGACCAAGTCATACTTTTATATCCAAAATTATAATTAAAGAATGTTTGTTTTAGTGATTAGGACCCTCAGCTGCCTTCCCACAGTCACTTTTATCACATGTTCAATCAACATTTTGGCAGAAGTAGAGGCATATCCCTAATATATATATTTATATATATAACTGGTACTGACAAATTAACATATTATAGTAAATCTGAACTTTCTACCTTCCCCCATTCTCTAACTTTCAATAGTTGGTATGTCAAGTGTAACATTCAGTTTAAACCCATCTGCATATTGCAGTGTAACAGTCTGCCAGTAACTGAAAATGCAGAATGAGCTATTATTAACTTGCAGGTAATTCAACAAATTTTCAAATCATGGAAAAATATAATTTGTGTCGTCCTATTTTCATTAAAAAAACATTATTTACATCATACAATATTAAATAATGTTTCTTCCAGAGCACGTTTTTGACGCATTTTTTTCTGTCATGACGCAATGAATTCAATCAGTGCATTTTTTGTGACGCAGAAATTTATTCGTAAAGTTTATGGTTTGCAAATTTAAGTTTGTGGCAATCATGCACTGCTCTGTTTTTAACGACTTTGCTCTGTTTTTAACGACTTTCACACCTTTTAATTGTCCATTTTTCAGAAAAATATACCCTTTCAAACACCTAGGGAGCAAAATAAGTTATTCCAATTATTGTCCAGTATGTCCTCCTTTAATCACCCCATTTACATAACTCTACACAACCCTGTCTCGATTACACATATATACAGGTAACCAAGTGACGTAGTTTCTACTATGATATGCATGATGCAACCGTGTTGATAATTACAAACTCGCTGGTGTAATGTATTGACAGGTGTAATAGAAGCAAACTAGAGTAACTTCTTTAAAAATTTTACAATTTATGGAGAACCTATGGATGATTTTATGCAATATGTTTTTCCCCATTCAATCTATCAATAGTTGGATGAATTCTAGTGGAAGAGGCTAATATTTCTGGCATTTAATTTTATCCAGAATGAAACTGTTCAGTTTTAGGATTTATTATTATTTTGTCTTTTGATGTTATGAAAAAATAATAAGAGTAAATATTTTACGGCATATTCTTTTTTTCCTTTTTATCTTTAAATGTAGTTAAAATATGTTGAACTGTATTGGTGTTTACTCCAGGTCACACGACCCTCAAAATATTCCAATGCCCCTTAAAATCTACCATAAGGGTCAAAAATGACCCCACAAAAAATTGAAATAAAAATTGGGGCTGGAAGAAACACTGCAGTACATGTATATAGTTTGAAAGATTGAAGCATCACTGTAACATCTAGGTTAAATTTTTAGCAAGCTTGAAGAAATACTGGGTACGAATCTACTTGGTACGATTTTGAACATGGATTTTATCGTCTCCTGCAGTAATTACAACTTATTTTTACAGTAGAACGGGTTAAACCTCTATGACACTACTGACAGTAAACTGTATCCGCAGGAAAGCTTCTTTACACATTCAAATCAACTAAACGAACACAAATTACCCTGTCCCATGTTTCTTTGGCAAAACACCCGCCATATTCCTCTTGGTCACATGACAAGGTTAACGCTTGATTTTTAGCGTGTTCTTTATGAAGAAGTTGTGCTAAACGCAAAAAGTCATGTGTACCAATCGAACAAAAAATATGCTCAACGCTACAGAAGTGCTTTACGAAAATGCCCAATCGAATACTACCAATGTAACCAAAACCACAGGCTTCATGTTCACTTATTTCTAATTTATCTTCTTTCTGTTCTGTTTTTGGTTTGATTATGCATTCAAAATCAGCATAGATTACAAATGGAACGGGCGTTTGATTTTGATAGTTTTTAAACTTGACATGGTCCCTGCCTTTTGATGGCATTTCTATTCGCTTTGATGATTTATTAATGCCTTCAGAGTCTTCTGTGTGTTTGATTAATAAATCTTCTCGTGTAAAACCATAGAGACATCTTTTGCAGAAGTGAACTTTATGTGCATGTTTGCTCTGGTCAAACAATTAACTATTAAAGTGTTTAATCCAACAATAATGATACTTTGTTTCTTTTTGGGATTTGTGAGCATCATATTTGTCAACAACAATACCGTCTTCATCATCTGTATCATCAATCTCTTCATCCTCTGTTATAAGAAGTAAGTGAAATCTTTGTAGTTCCTTTGGTTGTTCACTAATTTCTTTTTCGGTGATACTCTTTATCCATATACATTGATTGCAAGATTATTTTGTTTCTCTACTTTTAGCATTTGTGAGATTTGTGTAGGAAACTCAATTCCATCCATGTTTAAATCTGGGCATTTAGTACAACTATAGATAATATTCATGTGATTTTTGCAGGATATATTGCAGATTTTAATGCCCATTCAATGCATCTGTCATCCTTATTCTTGACATTTATTATAGCTTTTTTGTTAGCGAGTGCTTCAGGTAATAGAATGTATGAAGAACCTTTGATTGGTTCATATTTTGCTATGTTAAGATAGAGTTTGATACAGTAATCAATTTCCAAACCTGAGGCTGTTTTTGTGAATTTTTCAATCCATGTTTGTAAATAAGACGTTTGCTTATCATAATAATCATCTAAGTTATTTCCATTAAGAGCTGCGCATTGTTCTCCTTGATTTTGACCTATAACTTTTTTTCTTTCACCATTAAGTTCATCATGAATGAATTTTATAGACAATCCGAGTGAAAATTTGATTCCATTGTATTCTTCTATATCTTTCCTGATTTGGTCTAAGATGACATATTTTTTGTCATTAAACGAGATGTTAGGGTCGTTATATTTATTGGCTTCTATTTCGTATGCTTAAAAATAGTTGCATAATGGTTTATCGACCAGAGTTAATATTTCATCATCAACATGAGAGTCTTTATGTTTCTCAATATCAGAAACTTTATAAGCGAATCTTGTCTTCCTCCTCTTCTTCTTTTCTTTGCGTCTCTTCCTCAGACTTTCTAAGGCTTTTGGTGTCTCTGATGTAGGTTCTTTTAAAGCTTTAAGAGCTTTGTTTAACGCTTCATCGTCAATTCTTCCTTCACTATACAGTTGTAGTAGCTTCTCTACAGTAGTCATTTTTGTTTGTTTTCTTATATGCCATTTTCTTTTTTAAAACATGAAAAATAATTACATATAAAACATGCAACTTAAGTGTGCTGTGATACCACTTGCTTTAAATGAATCATGTAAAATCAAACTAGTAAAAGACTCTATTTATTGCAAAGCTCATAATTACATCATGAAACTTAACAAAAGTAAAGTAGTGCCTTGTCTGAAATGCAGCAAAGGCACACCAGCGAAATATCAAATCTGCGTCCAATGTGGAGGGCAAAACATACATACAAAGACGCCTTTGAGACAAGAAATTGCAAGATTGAATAAAATACAACTACATGGCGAGTGTTAGTATACTACAACATAGTCATCTGCTACAAAGTCTTCTATGTGGCAGGTGTTCCTTTAGAAAACATGGGTGTATATATACGTTAAGTGTCGCTTTTACGATTGTATGTCGTAAAAGCGGCACTTAACACATATATAGTTGTATTAAGGGGATTTGTTAACCTGACACAATTCCAAGAAAACCATATTTTCCAGGCGCTTTGATACTGTTTCCGTGTTCCTGATGACCATGATGATATAATGAAGTCTGCAAGTTTTGTCAAAAAAGCTCGATTTTGGAGCGATTCTCCGATATGGAGATATTTTACCCTTAAACTATTCTGCTAATTTTAATTACCGTGCCAAAACCGGTAGCTACTAGATTTTGAATGTGAACCAACATTTTATCATTCAAATGAGATTTTTGTCCAAGATTTTCCAGATTTCTTAATTGACTAAAGGTGGGCTTATCATTTCACAGTTCTCATGCACCTTATTCTCATTTGTAATGGGATCTGTATCGCACAGAGCTGTACAAGAAGTATTTATCAGCTCAGCCAACTAAGTAGAAACTAAGGAAACTTTAATTTTGGCAGAGCGCAATCAATTTTATCCAAATATAAAAAAAAATGTCATTTTGGTCACTTTTAGCCGAACCATCATCAAAACGAGCCTGAGAAAACCCTTTAGAAAGGAAATCACAACTATATGTCTGAGTAAACTGAACACCAGCATGTTCATAATTAACAGAATCATCTTGATCAAAAGGGGCATATTCATTGTCAGATACATTATCTGCATCAACCTGAACAGTAATATTTAGCCTAACAACAGACGAATCTTTTTCGGCAAAATAAACCTCATCATTATCAACAGGATTCGAATCCACCTGTTGAATGCCGAGCAAATTACGAAGAGATGCAACATTATCGGCTGACAACTTCGAAACATATGTCACATTGATCTTGTAGGAAAAAACGGTTTCTGATCAATAACTAAAGAACGCTTAGGTCTAGGAACTTCAAACTTGGTATGGTGATTGGTCATGACCAGTAGATGACCCCTTTAGATTTTGTGGTCAAGGGGTCAAAGGTCGAGGTCACATTGACCTTGTAGGTAAAAACGGTTTCCTATCAATAACTAAAGAATGCTTAGGCCTATGAACTTCAAACTTGGTATGGTGATTGGTCATGACCAGTAGATGACCCCTATTAATTTTGGGGTCAAGGGGTCAAAGGTCAAGGTCACATTTACTTGAAGTTAAAAACGGTTTTCACTATACCTAAAGGACACCTAGAAACTTCAAACTTGGTATGATGATTGGTCATGACCAGCAGATGAACCCTATTGATTTTGGGGTCAAAGGTCAAGGTCACATTTACTTGAAGTTAAAAACGGTTTCCGATCAATAACTAAAGAACGCTTAGGTCTAGGAACTTCAAACTTTATATGATGATTGGTCATGACTAGTAGATGACCCCTATTGATTTCAGGGTCAAAGGTCAAGGTTACATTGGCCTTGTAAGTAAAAACGGTTTCCAATGAATAACTAAAGAACACTTAAAGAACTTCAAACTTTAAATGATGATTGGTTATGACCAGTAGATGACCTTTATTGATTTTAGGGTCAAGGGGTCAGTGTCAAATTGACCTTGTACTTTAAGATGGTCTCTGACCAATAACTCAACAACTCAAGTTGCCTTGGTTGATATTTTTATATTAAACAAAAAATGTGTTTGGTATACACATTTGAAGGTCTTATGTAATATAACAACTTGGCTGTCATTAATGAGGCCTACATGATTCATAAATTTTATGCATATTTTATTTGGTAAGATTTGTAATAACTTAAATTGCTGCACACAACCTATGGGGTCACAATAATTATTACCTTGTGACTAGTCATGACCAGTAGATAACCCTTATTAATTTTTGTTCACTGGGTCAGAAGTCATGCATAATAACCTGATCACATGACTAATTGGCTGCCCATAGGGGGCATACATGTTTTACAAACATCTTGCTCTTGTTGCTCTAATGCTCGCCGAACGCGACTCAGTCCTGGCAAAGAGTGTACATCTTGCAGGTGCCGCGGAACATCCGTTAATATCTTTTGGCAGTCGTCGAACTGTCGAACAAACTGTATTATTGACTTCACATCTCAATTTTTCATGTCTTACAAAAATTTGAACTTCAAAGTCAGACATGTCTTTATAATCATCCCATTAGTTTAGTTTATACAAATTTATTTTAGTTCGATTGTGTTGAAAGCTATAAGCTTATTGAAACACTCTCGAATCCGTTCCTGGAGCCAACCAATACTAAGCAATGAATGTAAAGTTTCTTGCTCAAGGAAACAACGGCTTGCCCCTGACAGGGTTTGAACCCACGCGGTAAGCAATTGTTAGATTACTAGTCCGACGCGTTAACCACTCGGCCACGCCGCCACTCTTTTAAAATTATAATCATCCCATTCTTTATAATACCGCTGTAATTTGATTTCCTTACCGTTAGATATGCCAAAGGTTTTCTTTATCTTATCTTTTAGTGTTCTTTTCCCTGAGAATTTGTCAATTTGACCACTTTTGATGATGATTCATATTTGACTAAGAACTCTAGTCTCTACATCCATCTGCAATAAAAAGCAGAAATATATCATAATGTTTATTTAATAATTTAGCAGAGCTAAAGTACTCATTCATAGAACAGAACATTTTGTTTGTTAATTTAAAAAAGGCCAGTGCAAATACCATAATGTAGTTTTTTAATGTACATGTAGCCTATGCTACTGGGTCACAGTGTGGACCTCGATTTTCTTCCTAAAAATAATCCATTTGGTCTAGATTTAATAGAGATTAACATTCTGACCAAGTTTCATGATGATCAGAAAGAAAATGGGGCCTCTACAAAGTCGTCAGCCTTTCAATTGTTATATCTCGTAACCTTAATGTTGATACTGGCTGCAAATTACCCACTTTCATTCTCAGCCTAGATTTGACAGAGGTTAACATTCTGACAAAGCTTTATAAAAATTAGGAAGAAAATATCACCTTTAGAATGTTAACACACTTTTTCAATGATTTAACCAAATTAACTAGTTTTGGGCTGCAGACAGCTCACTTTCACATTAGTCCAGTTGTGATCGGCAAATATTCTGACCAATGTTTCATAAAGCTCCAGAAAAAAATGTGACTTTTAGTGTAAACCAAGTTTTTCTCTTCTATTCGACCATTTGACCTAGTTTTGCTACAGAAAATTAATGACCACAAATAGGTATGTCGTCAACAATAGCGTGAACACCTGGCAGACCTTGAAATCTTTCATACATCTTGTTGAAAAATATCACCAGATGAAAAATGTGGCAAATGGGAGCCTTAAATACCGATATTTGCCAAATGGCGCCGAGAAAGTTGTAAACATTGACGATTCTTTCTCTAATTCTACACTCCATTACACCTGAGTGATGTCAAGGATACCGAAGTGTGACGCACCTGTGAGATGAGCTGTCACAACTTCGAGTGTAGGCATGGGATAGTGGGGCCTACAGATTGCGTCATTTAACACTTCCAGGTCTATACATATTCTTAATATGCCAGTTTTCGGTTTTTCAACAACCACGATAGAATTTACCCAGTCTGTGGTTTCTGTTACTTTGACGATTATTTTATCACTTTCCATACGTGAAAAATCTTGCTTAAGCCTGTTTTGCAGTGCCTCTGGTACTTTGTGGGGGGGGGAGGGTAACTGTAGGTACCGCAAATTCTTTTAAATGTAACTTATATTTTTATATTTAACAGGAAGCTTACCAATACATTTGAATAAATCCCATAGTTACAAATGACTGTTTGGTCAGCTCAAGATTGTGTACTGGGCGATTTATCTGCTGAGTATGTGAGGTTTAATAATCCTAGGTCGAGACTTACTTTACACCTATAAGAGATGGGGCGGGATTTTCTTCTACATAGAAAGTTGTATTGATATTGGAATCTCTGTAGGTACACTGCAACGTGACCTTTCCATGAACTTTAATGAGATCCCCTGAATATGAAGTACGTTTACTGTCCGAGGGCTCAAGAGCGTAATTCAGTCTTAGCTAATCATAAATTTGGTGCAAGATCGTGAAGGTTAAGCGCTGTTTTTCTGGGCCAATTTGGAGGGAAACAAAAACACGGTCTGGTGATTTGTGTGGTGAAAATGAAGCGCTTACCGTAACAATAAGGTACTGCGTTCACTCCTCAAAATGATTATTACTTGGTCCTACAGCACTTAAATCATGAACATAACTTTGTTCAATGCCATGAGTGCACTCTTCTTTTGCGTGACACATTTTCTTGACATAATTAGATTTTTTTGCACTTTAAGCAAATTTTTCCAAATGGGAGACAAACAGTGCTGTCTCTTAAATCATGTCTCTGTCCACAATTTCCACATTGCTTCATATGTATAGATATATGTTCTCTCTCCGTTGTTGTGTATGCGGTTCTTGGCGTCTTCTCCGTATTGCGTCTACATTACCTGTGTGAGATTGTGATGCTCATTCACTGCTGACAGTATTTAAATTCTGAGCAATTTGAACGGCTTTTTTAATGCCTCATTTATTAATTTCTCATGAATTCGTGAATTATTTGTGCCAAAAACGATGCGGTCACGAATTAATACATATTCTTTGTCGTTGTATCTGCAATCGTTGACACGGAGTCTTAGACGTTTGACGAATTTATCGATTGAGTCCGATCCTTGAGTTTCATTTTTGAATCGGTACCTGGCAAATACAGGATTTAGTGTAGGCTGTACATGTTCTTTGAATTTTCCGTAATGGATGCTTACTTTCTTTTTATCGTCTGCAGATAAGTTCCATGCTTGTTGGATGTCTCTTCCTTTTTCGTCTACCCATATTAGGATATACGCAATTTTTTCTCTTTCTTTTCCTTTTAATGGCCCGTTGAAAATCAATTCAACATGTTTCATGCTTCAGGCAGATTTAAACTATCCATTCTAGGCTATGTTATTCCAGACATGTCCATGTTTATTAATTATACACTTTTAATACACATTGTTTAGTGATAGTTATTTAATCCACAAAAATTCTGACACTATGTTGTGTCATTGTATCTATATAATAATGTCAAATATAATAACAAAGTTCGATTTACATATATACAGTTTACTTACAATACTAGTAAAAGATTTATATGATCAAGCGATCTAACTACAAGTGTAGCTGGTCAACGACTAACGGATAATTCCAGTCAGAATAGCTAGTAGTATGGTAAACATACTACAGACACCATATTGCATCATGTCATTACTCTTTCTGCAGGGTCAGTTGTTGGTCAGTGTAGAGAATTTTCCAAGGGAAATAAAATTAGACCAAAAGAAAGATTACATTTGTTTCCTGTATCTTACAAACAAAGATGAGTTTGTATGCTCAATATTTTTATTGAATTTTGTAAAAAATTGTTGTAATTGTTCCATTTTTAGCTCGACTATTCGATAAGAATAAGTAGAGCTATTGTAGTCACCCGAGCGTCGGCGTCGGCGTCAGTGTCAGCGTCGGCGTCTGCGTCGGCGTAACCACTTATGTTAAAGTTTTTGTAATAGTTTTAATATTTTCAAAGTCCATTGTCATATGGCTTTGAAACTTTGCACACTTGTTCACCATCATTACCCCAACCTATAGACAGGAGGAGGTAACTCTATCAAGCATTTTGAAAGAATTATGCCCCTTTTTCGACTTAGAATTTACGTTAAAGTTTTTGTAATAGTTCAAATATTTTCAAAGTCCATTGACATATGGCTTTGAAACTTTGCACACTTGTTCACCATCATTACCCCAACCTGTAAACAGGAGGAGGTAACTGTATCAAGCATTTTGACAGAATTATGCCCCTTTTTCGACTTAGAATTTACGTTAAAGTTTTTGTAATAGTTCAAATATTTTCAAAGTCCATTGACATATGGCTTTGAAACTTTGCACACTTGTTCATCATCATTACCCCAACCTGTAAACAGGAGGAGGTATCTGTATCAAGCATTGTTTTTACTATCAAGCACTAAGAATAGTCGAGCGTTGCTGTCCTACCGACAGCTCTTGTTTTATATATTTTTTGTTGAATCACATTTCAATAAATTTTGGGACACACAGTTGAACTGTTGAAGATTTTATCTGTTTTTATGCTAATTTAGAAATTATCTAGTATTTATATATTTACTTGTATGTTTTAAAATACTTAACTGTGAAACATGGTATGAAGTTCTGTGTTTAATTTATATTTAAAATCATGTACAGTAAGAAAGTTCTTGAAAACTTCTTTTCATGTAAAAATATAAAAGCATTTCTTTAACGACTGACTATCTTTAGATCTTTTAGGTAAAATCTTATGTGAAAGTATTTTCGACAGATCATTGTGAGATTAAACTTATTTCAGTGAATTTCACCAGAAATATTATTATACTTTGTGAAAAATTTATTCAGTTCTTATCAACCATTTGCGGGTATATAACACTATAATTATTTCCATACTTTTTAAGGATATATAACAAATTAGACATTTATTAATTATATCAAACAAAAAACCTTTAACAACTTTCAGACTGCTCTTTATTATCTAATTTCCAGGTATTGTTATTATTTTGTAATTTTTGTATATCTGATATTTTGATTTTTAGAATAAAGTTGGTTATTGTTTTAAAGTTTTTTTTACTTATTATTATTTCTGTCACTCTTTTTACAATTGTCAAATTAACTTGTTATATTGTGGCTGATGTGACATGCTTTGAAATCAAATAAAATATATTGAAATGTATGTGTACTGTATGTGTGCGCGTTATATTCAAAATATGTACAGTTGTTAGTATTGAACGGGTATTTATTGATTGAAATATGTGCGTGCGTGTATGTACCTGTGTTTGTGCGCGCAAAAAAAACTTTTTGTGACCATGTTTTTGTATTTCTTGTACTTTAATGATGTTATATGTTTAGTTCATTTTATTATTGTATGTTCACAAAGAAAAGAATATATGTATATTTTAATAAAATATATTGTTTAAATATTTCCTGGCATATTTTTTTCCAGCAATTTCTGTGCGATGCAGGTCTATTGATTCACTTGTTGATATGAATATACCAGCAGTGATACGTTATTATGTAGTCTAATACTGGTGAAACTCTCCAGGAACGATGGTTAGGAAACTACCCGCCTATATGACTGAAATACTGTTGGGAAAAGGCGTAAAATGAAACAAACAATTTGGGAGATACGATTTATTAAAATACAACATGACAGTCATATCTGTTTTTTCTTAAATCGTTTGGTTTACAAATTTGTTGATAATGATTTATATTTCTTTGTAAAATATAAAAAAAATCAACAGTTTTTTTCAAGTTACATTAAATAAATATGTAAAAATATTTTGCCGTCGGCCTAAAAAACAAGCATTATACAGTTTCATAAACCTTTTTAACAGTTATGTTGTAAATCTCATCAAATATTGTTCATAAATTAGGATTTTAAACGGAAAACCCCACGGTAACACTAAAGTTCGTATACGAATTTTAACATGCAAATGAAGACTATAATCAGCTCGTGTATGCGCTACGTCACAGTGTTATAGCTGCCAACCGGAACACAGTAAATATGAGATTATCTTGTGCAAACACACTTTAACCGTTTTAGCTTCACGGTGCACTAGGCCTGTGGTTCAGAAAAAAAGTAATCATCTCATAAAAAGGATTAAATTTGTATGAAAACATCCGTTACAATGCGGAAATATACCGTTAGATTAGAACTGCTGCACATAGTCATGTTTGTTGATATAATATTGATGTACGGATGAACCGAGGGCGGAGTTTCTCATGCAAACAGAAATAATTATTATTGTACTTCCGATTTCACCACAATGAGGTTGCCAATTTTTTATGCTTATAAAACTTATTTTGGTTGTCTTGACACCAAAATAAAATCTGGAGTCGATATGAAACCCAATTTATTAATGAAATGTCGCCATTTATGTTTTTATGAAATTTATTTAATGTAGCTTTAAGAAATAGAAACATTTGAAAGGAAATCCAACATACATCATTATAATGTCTATCGTCGGATACCCACGGCTGATTAACATGTAACATAACTGTTCTGGTTCGGCCGTGGGTATCCTACGATGCATAATGTCATAATAACTATCTGGGCAATTCATTTCCCGGGGGTATCATGAGAACGATTAGTTTCGTAGTATGTTCTGTATTTCCTTTTCCTGAAAATCGTATTCAAGGTCGAATTCCATTTCAAATCAATACCACATTTCATCACACTAGTTTTACTACTGTATATTTTGAAAGAAAAAAAGAACAAATTATTTATTGTACCGTGACTTTTGTATAAAGTCATATTTGTTCTGAATAAAGCAAAATAGTGGTGACAATTCTTGATCTGTCTTAAAAGTGTGTCACCAATCTTTAAAAAAGCTCTGTGTGTGAATTACTAAATCAGGATTTCTGTTCCTCCATACTCACTAACTAGAGCCTGAAAAATATAACACTAATAGTAATAAATGAATGCCATAAATTGTAAATTATGTATACATTATTTGCTCATTAACTGGCCAAGGCATTGTAAATGAACTAATTAAGATAGCGGTGCAGTAAAAATCTTTATAAATGATACTGTTTTTGGACTCTTCTTTTTAACATTCTAGATACTATTATCATTTAACTTTAAAAATATGAATACTCAAAGATATAACTTTAATGCAGACACCATTAAATTTATTCTATATAATCCAAGGTTCCTTGCGTTAGTAAATTATAAATAATATGTACTATTAATACTCAAATATATAACCTTAATGCAATCACCATTTATTAGATTAGATTATCATAATAAGATCTGAGGTTTATTGCGTAAATGAATTATAAATTAATGTTTACTATTCATATCACCGGCAAAGCAAAATATACGAGGATTTTTCATTACTATTTCAAACATTATTTTGTTATGAGAATTATGACCGGACTCTTTTCTATCTATATGGCGTTAAATGTTCATTTAGGTTAAATTTACCAGAAGTTCTTGCGCATCTTCCTGAGACAAATTGACAAAAATGCTCCCCATGAACTGCATTCTTAACCAAAGGTTTAGCAGAATATTTCGCCAAGAGCTGTCACATCCGTTACTCTGAGTTGGTGTAAGTTCCAGTTGCCTCTTTGAACAGTGAAATAACTCGCTAATAACCCTTCAATGATATACATTTATAATATATGAATAGTGTACTTCAAGACAAACTTAAAACTTTAACTTACAATATTAAGAAAACTGTGATGAAACATGTTAAGATAACGCATATTTATTAAACAAATACAAAGATTTTGCATCTTTCATCATGAGGTAGTTTGTGTCAAATCATTCAATCTTTAATTGAACTTATTCACACAATAATGTTATTGTCATATGCATTTTAAAAAAAGAGAACATAGATCAACAAAGTAATTAGACATTTACAGAACACAGCCTCCGTTGTATCTCAGCACCACATGATCACCATCAGCAATGCACCCAGCAGGGCACTGAACAATGAGTGGGACAGGGCACAGGGAGTAAACGATTTATGTGCAATTCGTACTAAAAGTTTTATAGTCTAACTGTATGTAATCGTCTGGGGAAGACAAAGAACTATGATGCTATTTCTACGTTTTTTATTGTTGATTAATTTAAAACAACTATATTTTAAGGTAGTCAGGCTGCATATTGATCATCTTTAATTTGACATAGTTTAAATATTTAATGTTTATAACATAAATGTACGCACGGTGGAAGAATTTCCGCTGCCACTGCGAAGGTTATATTGGGCCCAGGGATGTTCTTATAAATGTCCAGTTCTTTCGCACATTCCATTAATGCCGCATCCATAGCGGCAGAGCAATTCAGGTTAAATGAAAACCCGCTGTTCATCGCTAAATAAGGAATATAGATTATATGTGATTATACATATTTTTAAAAATCACTTGCATAAAAGTCATGTTGAAGGTATAACAGAGTTATAATAAACCGTTTCCTACACAATTTTATCAATTCGCAGTATATTTTCTTATGTATGTAAATGTATATGACAAGATTTCTCCAATTAGAGCCTGGGTAACATTGCAGATATTTTAGTATAACAGAACCATTTAACTGTTCTATAGAGTGCTATATTAGGAGACGCTATAACGAGAAATTGTAAAATGTAAGTTATAGTCTACAAAGTGGTCAGTTATTACAAACCTGACTGGAGCCCTTCAGAGACGTCATTGCCGTCACAAAACATGCTTATCTTGTTTCTTAACGAGTCAGCCACATCAGCAAACTGTTCGGGACATTCCGCAGATAATGTCCCCATACAGTTGATGTAGGAAGCTAGCAGTGTCTCGTTACTGTAAGTGTGTAACTTGTAAATTATTATGATTATTCTTTGCTAGATTTTTGAAACTACGTGTCTAATAGTTTTGAGTACTTGATAAACAACAATATAACATTAATAAAACTACGTTTGAAGATATTCCAAAGCTGTTCAGTTTGTAATATAACATCTAAATTCTGATAAAGTTATACACATATACTTGTAGTGTTGTATTCTTTCTAAATGGTGTGAGATTTTTTTGTAAAACAAGCGTATACAAATAGACATAATACCGTTACGAATAGGATACATCACGCTTGAAAAATGGTTACTGCGCACAACAAGATAATTATCGACGGTAGAACAATAACACGCACTTTTGGAAGATTTATATTTACTATAATTAATGAGCGTTAAATATAATTGTAAAACAAGACTCCGTTATTGTTCTTAGGTAATCATTTTGTTTATTGATACTACCTGCAACGTGCCCCTGCTTCACGGAGAAATTCGTCTCCAGTGACAACATCGTCTTTTAGTATATCGTCATCCAGCATATCAAACAAGTCGGCAGGTCTACACGACCAGTCGCGTAAAGCATAATCCATATATCTGTTACAGTTGAAAGGTTCATCAGGAAAAGTCCCAGGCATGCAATGTATTTGTTGTATATAGAACAGCACAATAAACAACAAAACTTCGTCTGCAATCGAAACAGTATATAAATTATTGTGTCATGAAAAGAAAGTTCAAAGAAAATAAAGATATAGCTAATAAATAATAATAATAATAATGAAACTGGTTTGTTTGGTTGAACGCCTACTATTTACAATTAAACATGTATTCAATGGCGTTTTACAAAAACTATAAAATACAATTTAAACTAAATCCCATAATGATACTGTTTTAAGATGAATGCAATGTTAAAATTTTTTGCTAAAATACAGATAATAAAAGTGATACAGAAATTTAAACAATAAGAATTATTGCTTAGAATATAGCGTAGAATATCAGAGACC